>NC_091950.1:11003462-11098462 GCF_031021105.1 Erythrolamprus reginae
TATCTATCTATCTATCTATCTATCTATCTATCTATCTATCTATCTATCTATCTATCTATCTATCTATTATCTATCTATCTATCTATTCTATCATCTATCTATCTATCTATCTATCTTATCTATCTATCTATCTATCTATCTATTATCTATCTATCTATCTATTATCTATCTATCTATCTATCTATCTATTATCTATCTATCTATCTATCTATCTATCTATCTATCTATCTATCTATTATCTATCTATCTATTATCTATCTATCTATCTATCTATCTTTCTATCTATCTATCTAGCTAGCTATCTATCTATCTATTATCTATCTATCTATCTATCTAGCTAGCTAGCTATCTATCTATCTATCTACCTATCTATCTATCTGATTTGTATGCCGCCCCTCTCCGTAGACTCAGGGCGGTTAACAACAATAATAAGACAATGTAAACAAATCTAATATTTAAGTTAATTAAAAAACCCCAATTTAAGAAACCAATCATACATACAGACATACCATGCATAAATTTTATAAGCCAAGGGGGAAAGTCTCAATTCCCCATGTCTGATGACAGAGGTGGGTTTTAAGGAGCTTACGAAAGGCAAGGAGGGTGAGGGCAACTCTGATATCTGGGTGGAGTTGGTTCCAAAGGGTCGGGGCTGCCACAGAGAAGGCATAATATGCATAAATAAAGTGCAGTATAAAACCTATACAAACTGTAGCATTTTCCCTCATGAAAACACCTTCGGAGAAAAGAATTGATACTTCCCAGCTCCAAAGGACTACAATTCCCATCCCTCCCAGACCGTGGCAATGATGGGCCTTGTTGCCTGACCTGACAGAAGGCTATCCATGCTAACCAATTGTGTGCACAATTTGAGAAAGGCATCTTCCTATACTAAGTTAGAACCTTCTGCATCCTCCTGCCCCCAAATAACATTAAGATTCTAGTCCTCATGGTGTTGATCAAAGCACAGATGGAAAGAAGAATATAGCAAGTTGAGCTAGCTAGCCAAAGCTTTTTCCAGGGTTTCAAGCAAGGCTGAAAAAAGGGAATTCAAACCAGGTATTTCATTTAAAAAAAAATATCTTTCTGAACCTTTCAAGACCAGTTTGGTTCTTACCTGGATTATTTCAGACTACTGGATGAGGTTTAACAGCAGAATTCTGCAAGACTTTTAAAATCCATGCTTACATTTATAAATGTAGCAGCTCAAGCACCTTCTTTGGAGCTCAAAACTCCAAGAGAGGGATCTTGGAATCTTAGTGGACAACCCATTAAATGTGAGCCAGCTGTGTGCAGCAGCAGCCCAAAAAAGCCAATGCAATCGTCAATTGCATACAATCAAGGGAGGAACTAATATTTGATTGATTGATTGATTGATTGATTGTATTTATAGGATGCACATTCCAAAGCCGGCTCACAGCGGCTAACAAATGCGATAAATACAATAATATTAAAATACAATCACAAATACAAAAAAATAAAATCAGTAATAGCGATAAAGTGTTCTGAAACTTCAGATCGTGCAGAATGCATATGCGAGAGCAATCATGGGCTTCCCTAAGTATGCCCATGTTACACCAACACTCCGCAGTCTGCATTGGTTGCCGATCAATTTCCGGTCACAATTCAAAGTGTTGGTTATGACCTATAAAGCCCTTCACGGCATCGGACCAGAATATCTCCGGGACCGCCTTCTGCCGCACGAATCCCAGCAACCGGTTAGGTCCCACAGAGTGGGCCTTCTCCGGGTCCCATTGATTAAATAATGTCGTTTGGTGGGACCCAGGAGAAGAGCCTTCTCTGTGGCGGCCCCGACCCTCTGGAACCAGCTTCCCCCAGATATCACAGTTGCCCCCACCCTCTTTGCCTTTCGCAAGCTCCTTAAAACCCACTTCTGTCGTCAGGCATGGGGGAATTGAAATTTTCCCCTCCCCCTAGGCTTATAGAATTTATACATGGTATGCTTGTATGTATGAGTGGTTATTTAAATTGGGGTTTTTAAGATTATTTTTAATATTAGATTTGTTTACATTGTCTTTTTAATTGTTGTTAGCTGCCCCGAGTCTTCGGAGAGGGCGGCATACAAATCAATCAAACAAACAAACAAACAAACAAACAAAAAAATAAATAAATAATAACTTTAAAAGAACCACATGCACACAGCAGTCAATCTAATTCCAGGCCAGCCCTGGAATTATACCACTGTATAAGCAGGGACCCTCAAACTTAGCAACTTTAAGACTTGTGGACTTCAACTCCCAAAGTTCTGGGAGTTGAAGTCCACGTCTTAAAATTGCCAAGTTTGAAGACCTCTGCTATAACCCTTCGTAAGGCCTAAACCTAGTGTGCTGCATCCAGTTTGGGTCACCACCATACAAAAAAAGATGTTGAGACTCTAGCAAACGTGCAGAGAAGAGCAACCAAGGTGATGAGGGCACTGGGTGCTAGAACCTACAAAGAGAGGTTGCAGGAACTGGGCATGGCCAATATTTGAGAGGCTGCCACAGAGAGGAGGGGGTCAGGCTGTTTTCCAAAGCCCTTGAAGGCCAGACAAGGAATAATGGATGCAAACTGACCCAGGAGAGATTCAAGCTGGAAATAAGGAGGAACTTTCTGACAGTGAGAACGAGCAATCCATGGAACAGAAGTTGCCTTCAAAAGTTGTGGGAGCTTCCTCCCTGGAGGCTTTCAAGAGGAGACTGGACTGACATTTGTCAGGAATGGTGGAGTCTTCCTGCTTGGGCAGGGGGTTGGACTAGATGACCTACAAGGTCCCTTCCAACTCTGTGTAGGTAGCCCTGTCCAGTAGGATTTCTACCATAAAAGGAGTCTCCTTTTTCCTTTTAAATTTGTGACTCGTCACCACTGTCCTCTGATCAAAGAGCTAGGTTAAATCTTCCATGGTGTAATTGTGGGTGGGGTGGGGTGGGCTTAAGATCCAACCCCCACCTTAATTTCCCAAACCTCAGCAATCCCATCCACCCAAAGAAAAATGCAAACTCCCTCCCGCCCCCCAATACTGGCTTATTCTGCTTTCAACCAACACGTTCTTCAAAAGCCACGAGGGCTAGAATCTTAGTTTAATTTTTGGGGAGGTGCAGAAGGTCCCCAGTCTAAGCCTAAAATACCCTGAAAATGCACCCCTCCCTCCCAAAACAGACGACCTCTCCAACGAGCCTTTCTCCTCCCCCACAACCCTTCCCCTCCCTTGCCGGATGGTTTTAAAAAAACACAAGTCCAGCCATGACAAAGCAGAGTTGAGAAGGACCAGGGTGGAGATGGGTGGAGAACCAGCTGCAGAGCCCCCACTGGCTGCAGATAAGACAGCCCCAGACAGACAGACAGAGAGACAGACACCTCCCTCTTCCTCCCCAGGGGGAACCCAGCTCGGATCCATTAGCCCTGCCATCCGATACCCGTTTGGTCCAGCCACTGCTGCATCCCTGCCTGAAAGCATCCTTACCTTCTGGTCTTCCATCTTCAGCGCTGGCTTGGAAAGCGAGCGGGTTTCTGTGTGTATGTGTGTGTGGAGGGGGTGTGTGGATTCCCAAAAGCTTCTGGCCCCCTCCAGCAGCTCTCGGGCGGGGCGTTTGGGAAGGAAGAAAGGGGCCTGCCTCTACTAATTCCTCCCCCCTCCCTTCTCTGGAATTAACAAAGCTGTTGGGAGCTGTTGAACTCACAAGCTCTCTGTGTGCGCAGCTGCAGAGGGATTTTGGGAAATGTAGTCCAGGATAGAGAGAGAGAGAGAAAGAGAAAGAGAGAGAGGGAGAGAGAGAGAGGGAGAGGGAGAGAGAGAGAGACAAAGAGAGAGGGGAGAAAGAGAGAGAAAGAGAGAGAGAGAAAGAGGGGGGAGAAAGAGAGAGAGAGAGAGAAAGAGAGAGAGAGAGAAAGAAAGAAAGGGAGAGAGAGAAAGAGAGAGAGAGAAAGGGAGAGAGAGAGAAAGGGAGAGAGATAAAGAGAGAGGGAGAGAGGGAGAGAGAGGGAGAGAAAGAGAGAGAGAAAGAGGGGGGGAGAAAGAGAGAGAGAAAGGGAGAGAGAGAAAGAGAGAGAGAAAGAGAGGGGGGAGAGAGGAAGAGAGAGAAAGAGAGGGGGGAGAGAGGGAGAGAGAGAAAAAGCAGGGGGGGGGGGAAACCCACAAGAGTGAACAAAGGATTTGGCATGTTGAGCCAAAATCGTTGTTGTTTTTTTTTAAAAAAACAAAGCTTTAACAATATATCTAGGTTTCTCTCCTTTCTGTGTAACACCCCCCAATGTCAGGATTCCAAACATGGTTTGAATCAGAATAGACCCGGAAGGGACTTTGAATGTCTCCTAGCCCTCTGCTCAAACAGGAGATCCTATACAATTTCAAACCAGCGACTGTCTAAACTCCAGCGATAGAGCACCCACAAATTCTGGAGGCAAGTAGTTCCGCTGGTTAATTTGTGCTCACTATGAGGAATCGCCTCCTTAATTCCAGGTTGTGTCTCTCCTCGGTTAGTTTCCATCTGTTGTTTCTTCTCTTCTGGTGCTTTTTTCAAAAATAAGTTTCCCCCCCGCCCCTCCTCTTTCTGGGAGTCCCTGAAATACTGGAAGACTTACTATCGTAAGTCCTTCCATTCTCTAGACTAGCCAAAGCCAATTCCTGCAACCGTTTTTCATGTTTTAGTCTCCTGGCCTTTTAATCATCTTACTTGCTCTTCTCTGCACTTTCTGCCTATTTAATTTATGTTTTTATTGTTTTTCTTAGAGACATAGAAACATAGAAGACTGACGGCAGAAAAAGACCTCATGATCCATCTAGTCTGCCCTTATACTGTTTTCTGTATTTTATCTTAGGATGGTTACATGTTTTTCCCAGGCATGTTTAAATTCAGTTCCTATGGATTTACCAACTAAGTCTGCTGGAAGTTTGTTCCAAGCATCTACTACCCTTTCAGTAAAATAATATTTTCTCATGTTGCTTTTGATCTTTCCCCCAACTAACTTCAGATTGTGTCCCCTTGTTCTTGTGTTCACTTTCCTATTAAAAACACTTCCCTCCTGAACCTTAATTAACCCTTTGACATATTTAAATGTTTCGATCATGTCCCCCCCCCTTTTCCTTCTGTCCTCCAGACTATGCAGATTGAGTTCATAAAGTCTTTCCTGATACGTTTTATGCTTAAGACCTTCCACCATTCTTGTAGCCGTTCAATTTTGTCAATATCTTTTTGTAGGTGAGGTCTCCAGAACTGAACACAGTACTGTATTCCAAATGTGGTCTCACCAGCGCTCTATATAGCGGGATCACAATCTCCCTCTTCCTGCTTGTTATACCTGTAGCTATGCAGCCAAGCATCCTACTTGCTTTCCCTACCGCCTGACTGCACTGTTCACCCATTTTGAGACTGTCAGAAATCACGACCCCTAAATCCTTCTCTTCTGAAGTTTTTGCTAACACAGAACTGCTAATATAATACTCAGATTGAGGATTCCTTTTCCCAAGAGCATTATTTTACATTTGGAAACATTAAACTGCAGTTTCCATTGCTTTGACCATTTATCTAGTATCTTTATTTCTTTTCCATTTTTAATTTATTTTTTTAAATTTAATTTTAAAAATAAAACCCGAAAACAAAGTTATCACACATAAGCGTGTTTACATTTTACAGTTCTGTGTCCTCGGTTTACATTCTTTAGGCCTTCATACCAATCTACGGTATTTCTTTTCCTTTCGAGCCAATTATGCAATTTTTCCCATACAGTAAATAATTATTTTTCTTGATGGTTCTGCAATTTGAATGTAAGTCTACTCATTGTTGCACAGTCCACCATTTATTCTCTGTCAGTATATTCTCATCGAAAGAAGCCTACCACAAACCACCCAAAGTCCCATAATATTTTAATATATTGAATGGCTTCCTTGATTCTAGAAGATCTGCATTTGAAAGTTGTTCTACCTGTCTGATTAGTGTTGTGGTTAGCTCTGGCCCTGCTCCTGCCCCAAGGACTGTGGATGTGGGGGAGACATCCACATGCTGCAGGCCTGTTTTGCCCCCCTCCCCCGGTGGAATCTGCTGATGAAGGCTCCTCTGACCAAGAAGACATGAGTGACAGGGAGGAGGAGAGTGTGGCAGACAGCTCAGAAGGAGATCAATTATCTAGCTCCTCCTTGGATTCAGAACAAGAGTTAATGATACAGCCAAGCATGCGGAGAGCGATGCATAGGCAAAAACAACAGAGAGATTACTATCAAAGAAAATGAGGCCACCTGTGGTTGGGTGGGGCTGTGGTCATTAGTGCGGCTGCTATAAATAGCAGCTTGTGGGTTTGGCCATTGTGGAGGATTATCTGATCGTTGTGTTTCGTGACTGCTTTACTGACGTTGACTTTTTGTGTGCTGATTTTTCCATGCTTTGAAGCTAAACCAGAGCAAAGTGTGTTTCACTTGGTGAAAGAAGAAGGACTGTGAATTACCTCACAGCTGCAAGCTAAGTATCACAGAACTGATAAGGGACTTGTACAAATTTCCAGTTTGTTTGGAGACGAGTGCTCTTTGCTATACCAAAAGAGGGCTTGGTTTAAGTGAATTTTCATTATAAAGAACATTGTTTTGAATTTTCAAACATGTGTGTGTCTGAAATTTGTACCTGTGAATTTTTGGGAGGATTGTACCAGAGAGCCCGACAGAACAGATTAGAATTACAGTGATACTTCTACCTAAGAACACCTCTACTTAAGAACTTTTCTAGATAAGAACTGGGTGTTCAAGATTTTTTTGCCTCTTCTTAAGAACCATTTTCTACTTAAGAACCCAAGCCCTGAAAAATTTCCCAGGAAATTTGAGAGCAGCACGAAGGCCCGGCCAGTTTCCTGCCATTCCCCTTTAATCACGGCCATCTTGGGCTTTTCTGGGCTGCCAGAGGAGCTTTTCGGTGGCGCTTAAGGAGGCTTTGGCAGTCTAGAGCAGTGTTTCCCAACCTTTTTTGAGCCGCGGCACATTATTCATATTTTCAAAATCCTGGGGAACATTGAAAGGGGGGGTGGGGGGTGGGGGGTGGGCTAAAGAAAAGTTTGGACAAAAAAACCCTCTCTCTTCCTCCCTTTCGCTCTATTTCTCCCTCTTTCTCTCTTTTCCTTCCTTCCCTTCTTTCTCTCTCTCCATCCCTCTTTCTTCCTTCCTCTCTTTTTTGCTCTTTCTCTCCCTCCTTCCCTTCCTCTGTCTTTCTCTCTCTCTTGCTATCTCTTTCTTGCTTTTTTCTCTTTCTTGCTCTCTCTCTCTCTTTCACTGTCTCTTGCTATATGTCTCTTTCTTTGCCTCTCTTGCTATCTCTCTGTCTCTCTTGCTATGTCTCTCTTTCTTTCTCTCTCTCTCTCTGCCTCTCTTGCTATGTCTCTCTTTCTCTCTTGCTATGTCTCTCTTTCTTTCTCTTTCTCTCTCTGCCTCTCTTGCTATGTCTCTCTTTCTCTCTTGCTATGTCTCTCTTTCTCTTTCTCTCTCTGCCTCTCTTGCTATGTCTCTTTCTTTCTCTTTCTCTCTCTGCCTCTCTTGCTATGTCTCTCTTTCTCTCTTGCTATGTCTCTCTTTCTTTCTCTCTCTCTCTCTGCCTCTCTTGCTATGTCTCTCTTTCTCTCTCTCTCTGCCTCTCTTGCTATGTCTCTCTTTCTCTGCCTCTCTTGCTGCCTCTCTTTCTCTCTCTGTCTCTTTCTCTGCCTCTCTTGCTGTCTCTCTCTCTGCCTCTCTTATATGTCTCTCTTTCTTTCTCTCTCTCTCTCTCAGCTGACTGCAAGCAGGAGCCCTGACGGCAGCTGGACGTGCTGTTGGACGCCGTATATGCCAAGCCCGCAGCGCCAGCAGTACGGTGTCCAGCAGCACGTCCAATCGCCACCGTCAGGGCTCCCACTTGCAGTCAGCTGAGAGAGAGAGAGAGAGAGAGAGAGCTCCCGCCGCCTGGAGCTCCCTCTCGCCGCCGCCATCTCCCCGCGACTGCCTGCGGCCGCTGCAGCCACCACCACCCCGCTCCCTCCGCCAGTGCCCTCCCGCTGGGCCCCAAAGGACACTTGCCGCCGACGCCAGGGCCCGGCAGGAGGGCACTGGCGGGGGGGACCGGGGAGGGGGTGCGGCTGCAGCTGGGAAAGGCGCAGGGAGGGAAGCTGCCTGCCCGCCTGCCTCGGGGAGCCGCGCTTGCAGCCGCAAACCAAAAGGGCAACCCCCGCGCGCTCCCCAGCCCCGGCCCGCCTCTGCGCCCCCGCCCGGCCCGCGCTCTCTCCTGTCCTCTCCTGCCCGATGTCGTGGTTTCCGGCGCTCTCCTGCTGGGCCCCAAAGAAGGAAGGCGGGGAAAAGGCGCGAGGAACGAAGCTCTCCTTCTTCTTCCTGCCTTCCTTCTTTGGGGCTCAGCAGGAGAGCGCCGGAAACCGCGGCATCGGGCAGGAGCCGGGGGACAGCTGCGAGCGGGCGCTCCAGGTCGGCACCGGCAGCGCCCCGCCCAGCTGGAGCTTCCGTAGCTCTGCGGCACACCTGGCAGTGTCTCGCGGCACACTACTGTGCCGCGGCACACCGGTTGGGAAACGCTGGTCTAGAGTGAACGGAGCGTTTTCCTTTCTCTGGGCACTTGGAGAGGGAATAAACCACTTCGCTGTGGTGACTCCCTCGCTCTGCCTCCCATGCACCCGGTGCGAGGTTGCCTCCTGGAGCATCTGGGCGTGGAAAGGCAAAAGGGGGCGCTTCACCCCAGCCGGATCAACTCGGCTTCATCCAAACCGAGGAGTCACCACAGCAAAGGAAAGGCGCTGGCTACAAAGCGAGGGAGCGAGAGGAGAGGGGAGCCCTTCAGCATGGGAAGGAAGAGGAAGCAGGTAGCAGCAGCAGTAGCTGCTGCCTTTTGGCCAAAGAGCGAGAGGTTCCCCCCTCTCGCCCACCTGGGTTTCTCTCTCTGGTGCAGTGTATGGGAGGCAGCCTCGCGCCGGGTGTATGAGAGGCGTATGCTCCTCCTGGCCACCTAAGAGTCCCTGTTTTTTCTTTTTTAAGCCTTAAAGGTTTGGATTTTTTTTGATTATCCTCACCTCACCTCTTTCCTTTGGCAGCGACTGTCCTCCTCCTCTTCCTCCTCCTCCTCCTCCCGCCCAAATTCTGAGGTTTATTTCTTTCCTAATGGGTTTGCATGCATTATTTGCTTTTACATTGATTCCTACCTCAGGGACCGCCTTCTGCTGCACAAATCCCAGTGGCCAGTTAGGTCCCACAGAGTGGGTCTTCTCCGGGTCCCGTCAACTAAATAATGCTGCTTGGCGGGACCCAGGGGAAGAGCCTTCTCTGTGGTGGCCCCGGCCCTCTGGAGCCAACTCCCCCCAGAGATTAGAATTGCCCCCACTCTCCTTGCCTTTCGAAAGCTTCTTAAAAGCCACCTCTGCCGCCAGACATGGGGAATTAAGACTTCTTCTCCCCCTAGGCCGTTACAATTGTATGCATGGTATGTTTGTATGTATGTTTGGTTTTATATATTAAGGGGTTTTAATTTGCTTTTAGTATTGGATTATTATTGTATATTGTTTATGATTGTTGTTAGCCGCCCTGAGTTTTCGGAGAGGGGCGGCATATAAATCCAATAAAACTTGAAACTTGAAACTATGGGGAAAATTGCTTCTACTTACAAACTTTTCTACTGAAGGACCTGGTCACGGAACGAATTAAGTTCTTAAGTAGAGGCAGCACTGTAGTGTCTTCTGGACAAGGGTCACATTGGTAGCAGCAAACCTTCTCACCCTCTGGAACAGTTCTCTCCTCTCCTGCCTGGCACCTGTTCCTGCCACACCTGACAAAGGGCACCTTCTAAGAGAGGAAAGGGAAAACTTTGAGATCGTCTAATTGATGAGCAGGCATCCATTAAATTCCACATTGAGATTTCCATCTTCCAAAGGTCTTTAGAAGAATTGGTTCACCATCCTGAATCATCAACCATATATGATAGTCTAGCCCCTGTTAAGATATGTATAATTAAGTAGGAGCTTGCTTTCATTTGTTGTCCTCTAATAATTCCTAGTAAGTACATTTCTGATTTTAATTCTACTTCATAATTTATTATTTCTTTTCTTTATTTCTTTATTTCTTTATTATTTCTTTCTTTCTTTCTTTCTTTCTTTCTTTCTTAATTAATTTCTTTCTTTCTTTCTTTCTTTCTTTCTTTCTTTCTTTCTTTCTTTATTATTTCTTTATTTCTTATGCATGCGTGGAATCAAACATATTGGCGAAAAATGCCCAAATCTTCCTTGCACGAGTGTCTTCACACGAGATTTCGCTTCCTGTGCAATTGTGCAGAAGCTAAATCTCGCGTCGATGGGCACACACATATCCACCCGCAACAGCCTGAGAAGGCACACTAGTAGCACCAAAGACGGCAGTCCTTCGCTGAGCCCAACTCTTTGCAGACTCTGAGTGGCCTACAGTAATAAAAATAATCTGGTATTTGAGGGGCCACCACCAAGAAGAGGGCGTCAATTTATTTCCCAAAGCACCCGAAGGCAGGACAACAACAAACAACAGATGGAAACTAACCAAGGAAGCATTTCGGTTAGGCCTAATTGATCAAAAGATGGGGAAAAACCCAGTACTGTACTATATAACATTGCCTATATTAACGGCAGCCAGAATCACAATAACACAATATTGGAAACAAAGAGAACTACCAGATGATTATACACTAATAAAAAAAATTATGGATTGTGTAGAAGCAGATATGTTGACATTTAAAATAAACAATAAGGAAGACTCGGTGCATTATAAAACTTGGGATACATGTTATGAATGGTTAGAAACAAGAAAAGAACAAAACTAATACAATGATATCTCATCTTATGAACTTAATTGGTTCCGGGATGAGGTTTGTAAAGTGAAAAGTTTTTAAGACGAAACAATGTTTCCCATAGGAATCAACGGAAAAGCGATTAATGTGTGCAAGCCCAAAACTCACCCCTTTTGCCAGCTGAAGCGCCCGTTTTTGCCCTGCTGGGATTCCCCTGAGGCTCCCCTCCATGGAAAACCCCACCTCAGGACTTCTGTGTTTTTGTGATATTGCAGGGGAATCCCAGCAGGGGATTCCCAGCAGCGCAAAAACGGGTGCTTCGCTGGCAACGGAAGTCTGGAGGTGGGGTTTCCCAGCGAGGGGAGCCTCAGCAAAATTGCAGCATCGCAAAAACACGGAAGTCCTCAAAACCCCACCTCTGGACTTCCGTGTTTTTGTGATCCTGGGATTTCGCTGAGGCTCCCCTCGCTGGGAAACACCAGTTTTTGTGCTGGTGGGATTCCCCTGCTGGGATGCCCCTGCAGCATTGCAAAAACATGGAAGTCCGGAAGTGGTGTTTCCCTTGGAGGAGAGCCTCAGGGGAATCCTAGCAGCGCAAAAATGGGCGCTTCGCTGGCAACAGAAGTCCGGAGGCGGGGCATCCCAATGGTGGCGGCTTGGGTTTGTAAGGTGAAAATAGTTTGGAAGAAGAGGCAAAAAAATCTTAAACCCCGGGTTTGTACCTCGAAAAATTTATATGAGGTATCACTGTATAGAGGTATGAATTAAATATAAAATAAAAAGGATAAAGTTACTTAACTAATAACATTTTAAAGATAAATTATGAACCGTTTGACTTGTATCAATTGAGATATTGTAATATTGATTGATTAAAGGCGGTTGAAAGCAAAACAAACATGTATATAAATCAAATAATCTAATATTTTTTTTCAATATCACCGTCTGTAATAGCCATAAAAATGACTAAGAAGATTTTGTGTTTAATGGGTGTGAATAATTTAATTGAATATTCTTTCTTTTTTTTCATGTGTGAATGTATAATTTTTGTCTTAAGTGTTTATATGTTCTGTTTTTAAATTATATATTTAAATTAATTTTTTTTAAAGGAAACTCACCAACGAAGGAAGCAACCTGGAATTAAGGAGAAATTTCCTAATAGGGGGAACAATTAACCAGTGGGACAGCTTGCCACCGGAAGTTGTGGGTGCTTCAACATTGGAGGCTGGGGTGAAGTTCAGCAGGTTCTGGAGAACCAGTAGAGGAAATTTTTAGTTTGGCGAACAGGCAAACAGGGCAGGAATAGGGATTTTGCAGTATCCTTCCCCGCCACGCCCACCAAGCCACACCCACAGAACTGGTAGGGAAAAAATTTGAATTTCACCCCTGACTGGGAGGGTTTTTAAAAAAGAGACTGGACTGCCCCTTGTCTGAAAGGTATAGAGTCTCCTGCTGGAGCAGGGGGTTGAACTAGATGACCTCTAAGGTCCTTTCCAGCCCAATGTTGATTTTGTAAGTCAACCGCTGCATTTAACAAGAGCTGCGAAGCCATTCCATCCCATGGCCATTAGGGGGCGCTTAAAGCTAACCAATTGAGAATTCATCCACCCAATTGCTCACCTTTCCTGTTACTCCTTATATAAACAATATACAGTTTGATTATCCAATAAGATCCGAGTCATCAATTGTAAGCAAAGAACTACCTGCAATTCTTAATTTGTAAGTTACCTTAAGCAACTGTGTTAAGTTAGGATGGATATCCCAAAAGGTTAGATATGATCCACTTCCGAAATTAGACTTTCTTTCTTTCTTTCTTTCTTTCTTTCTTTCTTTCTTTCTTTCTTTCTTTCTTTCTTTCTTTCCTTCCTTCCTTCCTTCCTTCCTTCCTTCCTTCCATCCTCTTCCTTCTTCCTTCCCCTTCTTCTTTTTAAATAATAATTAATTAATAATAATTTATTGGATTTGTATGCCGCCCCTCTCTGCAGACTCGGGGCGGCTAACAACAATAATAAACACAACATGTACAATCCAATAATAAAAAACAACTAAAAACCCCTATTATAAAACCAAACATACACACAAACATACAATGCATGACTTGAAATGGCCTAGGGGGAAGAGCTATCTCAACTCCCCCATGCCTGGCGGTATAAATGAGTCTTGAGTAGTTTACGAAAGACAGGGAGGGTGGGGGCAGTTCTAATCTCCAGGGGGAGTTGGTTCCAGAGGGCTGGGGCCGCCACAGAGAAGGCTCTTCCCCTGGGGCCTGCCAAACGACATTGTTTAGTCGACGGGACCCGGAGAAGGCCAACTCTGTGGGACCTTATCGGTCGATGGGATTCGTGCGGTAGCAGGCGGTTCCAGAGGTAATCTGGTCCAATGCCATGTAGGGCTTTAAAGGTCATGACCAACACTTTGAATTGTGACCGGAAACTGATCGGCAGCCAATGCAAGCCACGGAGTGTTGAAGAAACGTGGGCAAATCTTGGAAGCCCCACGATGGATCTCGTGGCCACGTTCTGCACGATCTGAAGTTTCCGAACACTTCAGAGGTAGCCCCATGTAGAGAGCGTTGCAGTAATTGAACCTCGAGGTGATGAGGGCATGAGTGACTGTGAGCAATGACTCCCTGACCAAATAGGGCCGCAACTGGTGCACTAGGTGAACCTGGGCAAACGCCCCCCTTGCCACAGCCGAAAGATGATGTTCCAATGTCAGCTGTGGCTCGAGGAGGACACCCAAGTTGCGGACCCTCTCTGAGGGGGTCAACATTTTCCCCCCCAAGGGTAATGGACGGACAGATGGAATTGTCCTTGGGAGGCAATACCCCCAGCCACTCCGTCTTGTCTGGGTTGAGTTTGAGCTTGTTGTCACCCATCCAGTCCCCAACAGCCTCCAGGCACCGGCACATCACTTCCACTGCTTCGTTGACTGGACATGGGGTGGAGATGTATAGCTGGGTATCATTGGTGTATTGATGATACCTCACCCCATGCCCTTCCTTGCCCCATGCCCTTCCTTCCTTCCTTCCTTCCTTCCTTCCTTCCTTCCTTCCTTCCTTCCTTCCTTCCTTCCTTCCAAACATAGATTTCATTTATCAGCCAGGGGACAGCATCCGAATTTTGCTCATATGACCATGTGGATGGTTATGTGAAAAATGGTCTTAAAGCCACTTTTTTCAATGCCGTTGTAATTTCGAACGGTCGTTAAATGAATCATCGTAAGTCAAGGAGGAGACCTGCATTTATTTGACCCTTCCATATCACTTGCAATATGTTTCTCTCTGTCTTTGTCTTCCTGCTCTTTTAATATCTGTAAAACCGCTCAGAGTCAGTGGGGACTGAGGTGGTGATAAAGAGACACGGATGGAATAAAAATGAAAAACAACCCAGCAAGCGATGCATTTTTAAAAACAAAAATGGGGATTTATCTTGAAATAATAACTTGTGGCTGTTGAGATTCTCAAAGGGATAAAACCAAGTCGCTCCTTCAGATCTCCGCTTGCTCACAAGTGTGGGAACATTTACTTATGGGAGATGAATTGTAGGAACCATAGTCACAGAAACATAGTTTTTTGAGAAAAGCAGTTTCCGAGCCAGGAAGATTTTCTCTCTGGGCAGGAAGCCTCTGTTGTTCGGAGATCAGCACTTGCTGTTTATTTTTATAACAAAATTCCTGTGCACACAATTACAATGATTGACTTACCCCCAAAGATAGCTAACTAGTAACCTAATCCTACATAGCTTCTGCTCCGGTAATCTCACACTACTAGCCAGAGCATACAAAACATTCGCCAGACCAATCCTCGAATACAGCTCATCTATCTGGAATCCACACTGCATTTTGGACATAAACACTCTAGAAAATGTCCAGAGATACTTTACTAAAAGAGCCCTCCTCCACTCGCAACAGAGTACCCTACGTAACTAGACTTACAATCCTAGGCTTAGAAATTTTAGAACTACGTCGCCTTAAACACGACCTAAGCATAGCCCATAAAACCATCTGCTACAATGTCCTTCCTGTTAATGGCTACTTCAGCTTCAACCACAACAACACAAGAGCACACAACAGATACAAACTTAAAGTAAATTGCTCTAAATTCAACTGCAGGAAATACAATGTTAGTAACCAAGTATAATAATAGTAATAATGATGATAATGATAATGATAATGGTAATAATAATAATAATAATAATAATAGTAATAATAATAATAATAATAATAATAATAATAATATAATATTACATTTGTATGCCGAGTCCTTTGTAGGACTTGCAGCGGCTCACAACAGCAAAAGCAATACAATAAAATAAAAATCCAATGATAATAAACTAAATTAAAACCCATAATTACTAAAAAAACAGACAGGTCAGCACAATCACACCATTCTCAAATGCTTGAATCAGAAGGTAGGGAGGAGGGAGTTAATCCCCCCATGCTTGGTGACATAAGTGGGTCTTAGGCATCTTGCGGAAGGCAAGGAGGGTGGGGGCAATTTGGATCTCTGTGGGGGGGAGTTGATTCCAGAGGGCCGGGGCTGCCACAGAGAAGGCTCTTCCCCTAGGTCCCACCAGATGACATTGTTTAGTTGACGGGACCCTAAGGAGACCAACTCTGTGGGACCTTATCGGTCGCTGGGATTCATACATCAGAAGGCGGTCTCGGAGATTGTGGGCAGATTGTGCCAGTGTGGCAAGTCCTCCTTCTGCTTCCGCCCAGGTGGGTGGGCATAAGATAGCTTTGCGGCTGCATCTGTTTCCTTCTGAAAATCACCCCCCTCTCAAGGTAAACATCAGGCCTTCTATAGATAGTGTGGCAAGCCATTGATTGATCACCAACTTCTGCACCTGGCTTGACACAAGGAATGATGGATGGAAGCTGACCGGTGGGAGTGATCAGCCAGTGGAACAGAAGTTGCCTGCGGAGGTTGCCAATTTATCCAGTACAGTGGTACCTCGAGATACGAGTTTAATTCGTTCCGGACCTGGGCTCTTAAGTCGAGCAGCTCTTATCTCGAACGACTTTTCCCCATAGGAATTAATGTAAATAATTTTAATTGGTTCCAGCCCTCAAAAAACTCACAAAGTTAGTCTAAATTATGCAGAAAGACATGTTTTTAATGAAGAAATGTACATGTACATATAAATGAATAATGAAGTTTCTTTCACTTAACTTGTAAACTTTCTTAAACTTTTAAATTTACATATGTTCAACTTCTCTGCCACCCAATCCTGTAGGACAGAGGTCCCCAACCCTTTTTGCACTAGGGACCGGCTTTAAGCGATCAAGAGAGGAATGGGTGAATGAATGGACGGAGGGTGGGAAGGAAGGAAGGAAAGAGGGAAGGGACAGGAACAGAGGAAGGAAGCAAGGAAACTTATGAAAGGGGAGAGTAAGAGAGGAATGAGTGAAGGGAGGGAGGGAGGGAAGAAGGTGGGAAGGAGAAAGAAAAGAAGAAATAGAGGAAGGGAAGGTAAAAGAGAGAAAGAAAAAGAGCAAGAAAGAAAGCAAGAAAGAAAGAAAGGGGGAAGGGACAGGAACAGAGGAAGGAAGCAAAGAAACTTATGAAAGGGGAGAGTAAGAGAGGAATGAGTGAAGGGAGGGAGGGAGGGAAGAAGGTGGGAAGGAGAAAGAAAAGAAGAAATAGAGGAAGGGAAGGTAAAAGAGAGAAAGAAAAAGAGCAAGAAAGAAAGCTGCAAGCACCCCCCCGAGCCCCCCAGGCCGGCTGCAACCTTTTAAAACACGCGCGCCGCTTCGCAGCTGTCTCCTGAAGCCGAACGCGGAAGTTAGCGTTTGGCTTCAGGAGACAGCTCCTTGGCGCTTGTATCTCGAATTTGGGCTTGTAAGTAGAACAAAAATATCTCTCCCCTCCCAGCTCTTATCTCGAGTTGCTCTTAAGTAGAGCAGCTCTTATGTCGGGGTTCCACTGTATTGAGTTGCTACCCAGAAGTTGCCTGCAGAGGTTCGACTACTGCAACGTTCTCTACATGGGGCTACCCCTGAAGAGTGTTCGGAAACTTCAGATCGTGCAGAATGTGGCCGGAAGAGCTATCGTGGGGCTTTCCCAGATATACCCATGTTTCATCAACACTCCGCGGACTGCATTGGTTGCTGATCGGTTTCCAGACACAATTCAAAGTGTTGGTGATGACCTACAAAGCCCTACATGGCATCGGACCAGACTACTTATGGGACCGCCTTCTGCCGCACAAATCCCAGCGGCCGATCAGGTCTTACAGAGTCGGCCTTCTCCAGGTCCCGTCGACCAGACAATGTCGTCTGGCCGGGCCTAGGGGAAGAGCCTTCTCTGTGGCGGCCTCGGCCCTCTGGAATCAGCTCCCTCCAGAGATTCAAACTGTCCCCACCCTCCTCGCCTTTCGCAATATCCTTAAGACCCATCTACGTTGCCAGGCGTGGGGCAGTTAGTACATGCCCCCCCCCTTCTGACCATTAAATGTTATGTATGGATATGATTGTGGAATATTGATTGTGTTTTAAGATAATGAGATTTTAGTCATAGTTTTAATTTAATTATTAGATTTGTACATATATTGTTTCGTATTGAATGTTATGAGCCGCCCCGGGTCTCCAGAGAGGGGCGGCATACAAGTCTAATAAATAATAATAAGAAGAATAAGAAGAATATTTATTATTATTATTATGTCAGTACAACACAGCAAACAAGATCACTGTGCTGGATTTCGTATTTCATCACCAGTCGGGCGCTTCCCAAGCACCTAGGACTGCGTGATGTAGCAGCGAATTATGTTTGCCGATCCCAGTAAAGCAGCCTTTTGCAATTGACAGATGGAGATTTTGTCAATTCCGATGGTTTTCAAATGTCCGCTGAGATCCTTTGGCACTGCGCCCAGCGTGCCAAGTACCACTGGGACCACTTTCACTGGCTTATGCCAGAGTCGTTGCAGCTCGATTTTTAGATCTTCGTATTTCACTAATTTCTCTAGCTGCTTCTCCTCAATTCTGCTGTCCCCTGGGATTGCGATGTCAATGATCCATATTTTCTTTTTCTCCACGATCACGATGTCTGGTGTGTTATGCTTCAGAATTCGGTCAGTCTGAAGTCGGAAGTCCCACAGTAGTTTTGCTTGCTCATTTTCCACCACTTTTTCGGGCTTATGATCCCACCAGTTCTTTGCCACTGGTAAATGGTAGTTCCGGCACAAGTTCCAGTGGATAATCTGTGCCACAGCATCATGTCTATGCTTGTAGTCAGTCTGTGCGATCTTTTTGCAGCAGCTGAGTATGTGATCGATTGTTCCATCTGTTTCTTTACAGAGTCTGCACTTTGGATCGTCTGTTGATTTTTCAATTCTGGCTTTGACAGCATTTCTTCTAATGGCCTGTTCTTGTGCCGCCAGTATTAGTCCTTCTGTCTCCTTTTTGAGTTTTCCACTTGTAAGCCATGACCAGGACTAATAATAATAATAATAATAATAATAATAATAATAATAATAATAATAACAACAACAACAACAACAACAACAACAACAACAACTACAACAACAACAACAACAATAATAATAATAATAATTTCAGTGTCTTTTTTGTTTCTGTGTCACCGAAATCTCTCTCATGTGACTGTCCTCTCCTGAGATTTTGCTTTCTGTGCATGCACAGAAGCTATGATAATATGAATCCTCCCCTGGATTTCTCCTACATTTCTAGATTCCTTGCCAGCTTTTCTGGAAATTCCTGGAAGGGTGCATCATCGATGGACCAGAACCAAGACTAAAAACGTGGCATTTTTAAAAATACTGATGGCCACGTTTTTCTTTTCTTTTCTTTAATTTTAAATTTTTTATTAAGCAATATAAATTCAAGTAAATAATGCAGAAAACAAACACCATTTTTTTAAAAATTAGAGAGATATCCTGCTAACTCTACATGATTAATTAATTTGCGGTTATCCATATCGGTATTTTTTCATGCTCTGTTGATTTAACTCTATATCTCTTAAAAATAAACATATATAATTCAGTTCAAGGTGTATAAACAGATAAAGGTCAAAAAACCCACCTGATTTTTACATTTTTTTCCAGATTGTGAAATAGACCTCTTATTGGATCTCAAAGATCCGGTTTTATTCAGTTAAGATTTATGTATATTATAGCATGTCTAACCCACGAGGAAATCTATTTATCTTCAGTCTTACAATAACACCTCCTTGAAGTGTAAATAGATTAGCTGACACTTAAATAGATGGCCATGTTTTTCTATTCCTTGATTTTTCATGTATTTTTTCTTACTTCTTCCGTCAATGCCCTGCATTTTCACCGGCCACCAAGTCTTCTTCCTTGTTTTTTCTTCACTGTAACTACAAGCGAAGGATCCATTTATCTTGATTAGTCCAGCGGTTAGGCCTAATTTTTCAAACAGCGCTAATCAATTAGAAACTGGTCAGAGTGAAAGAGAGAGAGAAAAGGAGGAGGAGGAGGAAGGAGGAAGCAGGGGGAGGGGAAGAAGAAGAAGAGGAAGTGAAGAGGAAGAAGAAGAAGAAGAAGAAAGAAGAAGAAGATGAAGAAGAAGAGGAAGAGGAGGAAGAAGAAGAAGAAGAAGAAGAGGAAGAGGAAGAGGAGGAAGAAGAAGAAGAAGAAGGAAGAAGAAGAAGAAAGAAGAGGAAGAAGAAGAGGAAGAAGAAGAAGAAGAAAGAAGAAGGAGAAGGAGAAGGAAAAGAAGAAGAAGAAGAAGAAGAAGAAGAGGAAGATGAAGAAGAAGAAGAGGAAGAGGAAGAGGAAGAAGAAAAAGAAGGAGAAGAAGAAGAAGAAGAAGACGAAGAAGAGGAAGAAGACGAAGAAGAAGATGAAGACAAAGAAGAAGAAGAGGAACAGGAACAGGAAGAAGAAGAAGAGGAAGAGGAGGAAGAGGTAGAAGAAAGAAGAAGGAAGAAGGAAGAAGATGAAGACATAGAAGAAGAAGAAGAAGATGAAGAAGATGAAGAAGAAGATGAAGACAAAGAAGAAGAAGAGGAACAGGAACAGGAAGAAGAAGAAGAGGAAGAGGAAGAGGAGGAAGAGGTAGAAGAAAGAAGAAGGAAGAAGGAAGAAGAGGAAGATGAAGACAAAGAAGAAGAAGAAGAGGAAGAGGAAGAAGAGGAAGAGGAAGAGGAGGAAGAGGAAGAAGAAAGAAGGAAGAAGGAAGAAGATGAAGACGAAGATGAAGAAGAGGAAGAGGGAGAAGACGACGAAAAAGAGGAAGAAGAGGAAGAAGAAGAAGAAGGAGAAGGAGAAGAAGAAGAAGAAGGCTTAGGTCTGAGCTGTACATATTATAGTTGGCTAAATTGTAGGTCAAGGAACACATCTGAAGAAGGACCGCCGGTAGCAGAAGCAGAGAGCTGATCCAGAAAAAGGAAAATTGCACTTGATAGATGGGAGACCACAAGGCGATGCCATGGATGGAGGCTAGGCTAAATTTACAATACATGGACTTCAGCTCCCAGAATTCCCCTTGCTGGCTGGGGAGTTCTGGGAGTTGAAGTCCATGCGTTGTAAAGTATGCAGGTTGGGGAATTCTGGGAGTTGAAGTCCAACTCCCTTAATTTCAATCTTAAAACCTGCTGGCTGAGGAATTCTGGGAGTTGAAGTCCCCCCATCTTCCGAGTTGCCCAGTTCGATCAATTTCACCTGGCTCTTGGTTTTTGAAATACAGTGTTCCCTTGATTTTCGCGGGTTCGAACTTTGCGAAACGGCTATACCACGGTTTTTCAAAAATATTAATAAAAAAATACTTTGCTGGTTTTTTCCCTATACCACGGTTTTTCCCACCCGATGACGTCATATGTCATTACCAAACTTTTGTCTGCCTTTAATAAATATTTTTTAAAATAAACTTTAATAAATAAACATGGTGAGTAATAATCTAAATTAGTGATTTTCAACCTTTTTTGAGCTGCGGCACATTTTTTACATTTACGAAACCCTGGGGCACATTGAGCGGGGGGGGGCGCTAAAAAAGTTTGGACAAAAAAATTCTCTCTCTCTCTCTTCCTCCCCTTCACTCTATTTCTTTCTCCCTCCCTCTTTCTCTCCCTTCCTTCCTCTTTCTTTCTCTCTCTCTCTCCATCCCTCTTTCTTTCTCTTCCTCCCTTCCTCTCTTTTTTGCTCTCTTTCTCTCTCCCTCCCTACCTCCCTCTATGTCTTTCTCTCTCTCTCCTTCCCTCCCTCTCTTGCTCTCTCTCTCTTTCTCTCTTTCCTTCTCTTGTTTTCTCTCTCCCTTTCTCTCTCTCTCTTGCTTTCTTTCTCTCTTTCTTTCTTTCTCTCTGAGCTTCGTGGCACACCTGACCATGTCTCGCGGCACACTAGTGTGCCACGGCACACTGGTTGAAAAACACTGATCTAAATGGTTGCTAAGGGAATGGGAAATTGTAATTTAGGGGTTTAAAGTGTTAAGGGAAGGCTTGTGATACTGTTCATAGCCAAAAATAGTGTATTTACTTCCGCATCTCTACTTCGTGGAAATTCGACTTTCGCGGGCAGTCTCGAAACGCAACCCCCGCGAAAATCGAGGGAACACTGTAAATGTATTTCCAACTCTTATTTTGTTTGCTGCAAGCAGCAGCTCTTTTGATAATATTTTTTTCAGCACCGCAACATCTGTCTAATGCCTTTTGAAGCAGGGTGGAAAAATGAATATTTTTCCGGCTCCGGTTCCCTCATCTTGGCCTTCTTCCCACCAAGGAAATCTGCCTGTGCCAAAACTCCCTCTTCTCAGCCAATGCTGGACTCGTTTCAAAGGAGAGATTGCACAAACATTTCTCTGAAATGGTCTAGGCTAGTGACGGCAAACTTTCCCCCGCTCTACCGCGCGTGCCCAAGTGCCCACACTCACAATTCTGTTCTGTCGAGCTCTCTGATAGAATCCTCCCAAAAATTCACAGGTACAATTTCAGACACACACACGTTTGAAAATTCAAAACAATGTTCTTTATAATGAAAATTCACTTAAACCAAGCCCTCTTTTGGTATAGCAAAGAGCACTGGTCTCCAAACAAACTGGTAATTTGTACAAGTCCCTTATCAGTTCTGTGATACTTAGCTTGCAGCTGTGAGGCAATTCACAGTCCTCCTTCTTTCACAAAGTGAAACACACTTTGCTCTGGTTTAGTTTCAAAGCGGGGAAAAATCAGCACACAAAAGGTCAAAGTCAGTAAAGCAGTCACGAAACACCATGATCAGATAATCCTCCACAATGGCCAAACCCACAGGCTGCTATTTATAGCAGCCTCACTAATCACCACAGCCCCACCCAACCACAGGTGGCCTCATTTTCTTTGATAATAATCTCTCAGTTGTTGCTGCCTATGCATCGCTCTCCGCATGCGTGGCTGTATCATTAACTCTTGTTCTGAATCCAAGGAGGAGCTAGATAATTGATCTCCTTCTGAGCTGTCTGCCACACTCTCCTCCTCCCTGTCACTCATGTCTTCTTGGTCATAGGAGCCTTCATCAGCAGATTCCACCGGGGGGGGGGAGGCAAAACAGGCCTGCAGCATGTGGATGTCTCCCCCACATCCACAGTCCTTGGGGCAGGAGCTGGGCCAGAGCGAACCACAACACAATTCAATGCCTGGGAAGGGTAAAAACAGCTTCTCCTGGTCCCCGGAGGTTCTCTGGAGGCCAGAAACGGCCTGTTTCCCAACTTCTGGTGGTCCCAGTAGGCTCGTGTTTTGCTGTCCCAAGGCTCCAAAGGCTTCCCTGGGAGCCAGGGGAGGGTAAAAATGCTCTCCCCACCCCCCCAAAGGCTCTCTGGAAGCCAAAAACGCCCTCCCAGAGCCTCTGTGTGAGCTAAAAATCAGCTGGCCGGCATACACATGCACATTGGAGCTGAGCTAGGGCAATGGTTCACGTGCCAGCAGATATGGCTCTGCGTGCCAGCTGTGGCACCTGTGCCATAGGTTTGCCATCACTGGTCTAGGCTCTAGGGCAGTGATGGCAAAGGTTTTTTGGTTAAGAACAAAAGAACCTAAGAACCTAAGAAGAGCCCTGCTGAATCAGGCCAAAGCCCATCGAGTCCAGCATTCTGTGTCACACAGTGGCCCACCAATTGTCCTTGGGGATCTTGAGCAGAAAGAGAAGGCAAGGCCCTCCCTTTCCCCTGATCCCCAACAAATGGTACTCAAGGGAATCCTGCCTGCCTCAACCAACATAGAGGCGGCACTTGGACATCCGCTTCAATAGCCACCTATGATACACTTGGCATCCATGAATCTGTCTCATCCTGCCTTGAAGCTATCCAGGCTGACAGCTGTCACAACTTCTTCTGGAAGTGAATTCCATCAATCAATGACCCTCTGGGTGAAGAATTATTTCCCTTGATGTGTCCTCACTTTCTTACCTATGAGCTTTAGGGAGTTCCCCCTCGTCCTAGTATTGTGTGAGAGAGAAAAGAATTTTTCTCTATCCACCTTTTCTACTCTGTGCATGATTTTACACATTTGGTTCAAGTGCTAAAGGTGTGTGGGTGTGTGTGCTTGCATGCGTGTAGGTGCCCACACTCCTTCCCTCAGTTCCCACAAATGCGCACCCCCCTGCTCTGCCCCTGCACATGGGCACAATCTCCCCTCATCTCTGCGCATGCTCACAGGCCTCACTGAAGCCTTGGACGGTGAAAAAACAGCCAAATGGGCAAATCAGAAGTTCAGGAGAACGGACTTCCGGTTTGCCTGTTGTGCCGGTTTTCGCCCTCCAGACTCTTCAGACTCCAGAAGTATGGTTTGTTAGTCTGGATTGTATAAGGGTTTTTAAAAACTGTTTTAATATTGGATTTGTATATGTATTGCTTGTTGTGAGCCGCTCCGAGTCCTCAGAGAGGGGCGACATACAAATTTAATATATTATTATTATTATTATTATTATTATTATTATTATTATTATTAGTCGTTCTATTACTATTACTATTATTACTATTACTACTACTACTACTTACTATTATTACTATTACTATTATTATTATTATTATTATTATTATTATTATTATGTCAGTACAACACAGCAAACGAGATCACTATGCTGGATTTCGTATTTCATCACCAGTTGGTCGCTTCCCAAGCACCTAGGACTGCGTGATGTAGCGGCAAATTATGTTTGCCGATCCCAGTAAAGCGGCCTTTTGCAATTGACAGATGGAGATTTTGTCAATTCTGATGGTTTTCAAATGTCCGCTGAGATCCTTTGGCACTGCGCCCAGTGTGTCAAGTACCACTGGGACCACTTTCACTGGCTTATGCCAGAGTCGTTGCAGCTCGATTTTTAGATCTTCGTATTTCACTAATTTCTCTAGCTGCTTCTCCTCAATTCTGCTGTCTCCTGGGATTGCGATGTCGATGATCCATACTTTCTTTTTCTCCACAATCACAATGTCTGGTGTATTATGCTTCAGAATTATTATTATTATTATTATTATTATTATTATTATTATTATTATTATTATTATTACTCGTACTACTACTACTACTATTACTATTACTACTACTATTATTATTATCATTATTATATTATTATTAGTATAGTAGTAGTAGTATTACTACTAGTAGTACTATTACTATTACTACTACTACTACTACTACTTATTATTATTATTATTATTATTATTATTATTATTATTATTATTATTATTCAGGGAAGCCTGTGCGCATGCATAGAATTTTTTATTGGCCAAGTGTGCTTGGACACACAAGGAATTTGTCTTGGTGCAGATGCTCTCAGTGTACATAAAATAAAATGTACATTTGTCCAGAATCATGAGGTACAACACTTAATGATAGTCGTAGGTACAACACTTAATGATATTATTATGATGATAATAAGCAACAAGGAAACAATCAATATTAATAAAATTCTTAAGGATGCAAGCAACAGGTTGCAGTCATACAGTTATAAGTGAGAGGAAATGGGATGATAGGAATGATGGGAAAAAACTAGTAGTAATAGTAATGCAGTCTTAGTTGTTAAGGAAATTATTTGTTTAGCAGAGTGATGAGATTCAGGGAAAAAACTGTTCTTGTATCTAGTTGTCTTGGTGTGTAGTGCTCTGTAGCGATGCTTTGAGGAAAGGAGTTGAAGCAGTTTATGTCCAGGATGCGAGGGGTCAGTAAATATTTTCACAGCCCTCTTTTTGACTCCTGTTGTATACAGGTCCTCCATGGAAGGCAGGTTGGCAGCCATTGTGTCTTTTCTGCAGTTCTGATTCTCCTCTGCCAGTCCAAACTCCCTTTGAAAGACTCCAATGTCAAACTATTCCTTTCCAATCCCTGAGATCAAATAATCCCAAGATTTGGAAGAGAGTTTTTTTTCCCTCCCTCCCATGTCATCTGGAGAGTATTATGGGATGGAGACAAGGAGTATTGCCCACAAAATCATATGCTGCAATGTTCTACCGGTCAATGACTACTTCAGCTCCAACCGCAACAACACAAGAGCACGCAACAGATTCAAACTTAATATTAACTGCTCCAAACTTGACTGTAAAAAATACGACTTCAGCAACCGAGTTGTTGAAGCGTGGAACTCATTACCTGACTCAACCCCTAGCCCCCAACATTTTTCCCTTAGACTATCCACGATTGACCTCTCCAGGTTCCTTAGAGGTCAGTAAGGGGCGTGCATAAGTGCACCAGTGTGCCTTCCGTCCCCTGTCCAATTGTCTCTCCTTATCTCATTTATATTTTCTTCCTTTCTAATATGTCCACCTATACTTTTATATCTTTTCTTCTATTCTTTTCTTTATTTATATTATTACATATCTATTCTCTTCAATGTGTATTATGTATTGGACAAAATAAATAAATAAATAAAATAAAATAAATAAAGCTGGCTTGTAACAAGGCAAGGATGAAAGAAAAAAAAGAAGAAGACAATTTCGGGCCAGGCTCCTGCCTCTTCCCATCCCCTGCCTGCCTGCCAGCACTTCTAATAGACTAATTGGATTTTTAATGGTGGTAATTAATGGGGAAACTTCATTATGAGCATGTGTGACATCTAGCTGCAGGCTGCTTTACGACTCGGGAGGGAGGGAAGCGGGGAGACGGGAGGAGGATGCGGGAAAGGAATTGCAAGGCAGATGGAAGGCAAAGCCGGAGTGGTTTCAGAGTTGCAAGCAGGAGAGATGGAAATCCTGGCTTCCCATCAGCATTGTGCTAAAGCCCACTGCAACAATATCGCCAAAAAGGCTTCCAGAGTCGTTAACCTGATCCTACGTAGCTTCTGCTCTGGCAATCTCTCACTACTGACTAGAGCCTACAAAACCTATGCCAGACCCATTCTCGAATACAGCTCATCTGTCTGGAACCCACACCACATCTCAGACATCAACACTATCAAAAACGTCCAAAGATACTTCACCAGAAGAGCCCTTCACTCCTCCACTCGAAACAGAATACCCTACGAAAATAGACTATCTATCCTGAGTCTTGAAAGCTTAGAACTGCGGCGCCTAAAACATGATTTAAGTATTGCCCACAAGATCATATGCTGCAACGTCCTTCCGGTCAACGACTACTTCAGCTTCAACCGCAACAACACAAGAGCACACAACAGATTCAAACTTAATATTAACCGCTCCAAACTTGACTGTAAAAAATATGACTTTAACAATCGAGTTGTCGAAGCTTGGAACTCATTACCGGACTCAATAGTGTCAACTCCCAACCCCCAACATTTCTCTCTTAGACTCTCCACGATTGACCTCTCTAGGTTCCTAAGAGGCCAGTAAGGGGCGTATATAAGTGCACTGGTGTGCCTATCGTCCCCTGTCCAATTGTCTTTCCTTATCTCATATATCATATATATTCTCTCCTTATCTACCTACCTACCTACCTACCTACCTACCTATCATCTATCTATCTATCTATCTATCTATCTATCTATCTATCTATCTATCTATCTATCTATCTATCTAATATATATATACTGTATATCATATATATTCTCTCCTTATCTCTTATATCATATATATTCTCTCCCTCCCATCTACTTCTCTTCTTTTTACTTTCTATCGTTATATATATTACTTAATGTCTATTCTCTTCCATATGTATTGTATATTGGACAAGGAATAAATAAATAAATAAATAAAATTGGGGGTTCTTTGGACCCCGAAGGTTGGTTGGAGCCATCCTCAGGCCAATGGGCA
Source organism: Erythrolamprus reginae (assembly GCF_031021105.1). Taxonomy (NCBI): domain Eukaryota; kingdom Metazoa; phylum Chordata; class Lepidosauria; order Squamata; family Dipsadidae; genus Erythrolamprus; species Erythrolamprus reginae. The sequence continues at coordinate 11,030,369 of NC_091950.1, forward strand.
GCTTCTCTGTTCAAGGCAAAGGGTTCAAGGACCGGGTTCACACCTCCTCTTGCTCCTCCCATAACACACCCACCTCATTTTGCCTGGTAAAAGAGACCCAGGTTGCCTGCAGGGTGTCTCCTCCCCCCTTGCAACCTGGCTGGGTCTCTTTTTGCCAGGAAAAAGGGGGGATTGCAGAAGGAGGAGGAAGAGGAAAGAAGAGAAAGAAGAAAGCAGAAGGAGAAGAGGAGGAGGAGGGGAGGACAAGAAGGAGGAAAGCAAGGAAAAGAAGAGAGGAGAACAAAGGGAAGGATGGGAGGAGAGGAAGGGAGGACAAGAAAGAGGAAGCGAGGAGGAGGAAAGAAGGAGAAGAAGAGAGGAGGAGGAGGAGAACAAGGAGAAGGATGGGAGGAAGAGGAAAGAAGAAGAAAGCAGAAGGAAGAAGACAAGGAAAGCTCCTGAAGACCCACCTTTGTCACCAGGCATGGGGAAACTGATATACCCCTAGCTACTATGGTTTTATGTATGATCTGTTAGGTTGTGTGATTGGTTTTTTTTTTCATAATAAGGGTTTTTAATCATTTTTTAACATTAGATTTGTACATGTTGTATTGTTGTTGTGAGCTGCTCCGAGTCCTCGGAGAGGGGCGGCATACAAATCTAATAAATTATTATTATTATTATGTCAATACATCACAGCAAACGAGATCACTATGCTGGATTTCATATTTCATCACCAGTCGGGCGCTTCCCAAGCACCTAGGACTGTATGATGTACCGGCTAATTATGTTTGCTAATCCCAGTAAAGCGGCCTTTTGCAATTGACAGATGGAGATTTTGTCAATTCCGATGGTTTTCAAATGTCCGCTGAGATCCTTTGGCACTGCACCCAGCGTGCCAAGTACCACTGGGACCACTTTCACTGGCTTATGCCAGAGTCGTTGCAGCTCGATTTTTAGATCTTCGTATTTCACTAATTTCTCTAGCTGCTTCTCCTCAGTTCTGCTGTCCCCTGGGATTGCAATGTCGATGATCCATACTTTCTTTTTCTCCACAATCAGGATGTCTGGTGTGTTATGCTTCAGAATTCGGTCAGTCTGAAGTCGGAAGTCCCACAGTAGTTTTGCTTGCTCGTTTTCGACCACTTTTTCGGGCTTATGATCCCACCAGTTCTTTGCCACTGGTAAATGGTAGTTCCGGCACAAGTTCCAGTGGATCTTCTGTGCCACAGCATCATGTCTATGCTTGTAGTCAGTCTGTGTGATCTTTTTGCAGCAGCTGAGTATGTGATCGATTGTTTCATCTGTTTCTTTACAGAGTCTGCACTTTTGATCGTCTGTTGATTTTTCAATTCTGGCTTTGACAGCATTTGACAGCATTTGACAGCATTTGCTCTAATGTGCCACCAGTATTAATCCTTCTGTCTCCTTTTTGAGTGTTCCACTTGTAAGCCATGACCAGGTCTTTTCTTTATCCACTTTTCCTTCAATCTTCTCCAAGAACTGGCCATGCAATGCTTTGTTCCGCCAACTGTCCATACGGCATTGAGTTACAGTTTTTCTGTACTGTCCTTAGTTTGCTTCACCTTGAGAAGCTTCCTATTGTTGACCTCCATAAACGCTGACTCTTTGCTCTCCTTCACATAGTCAGCTAATGCATGCTTCTCTTCTTCCACTGTCTGCTTCACTTGCAAAAATCCTCTGCCGCCTATTTTCCTTGGTAAATACAGCCTGTCAACGTCACTGTGGGGGTGTAGTGCATGATGGATCGTCATTAATTTTCTGGTTTTCCTGTCCAGGTTGTCCAGCTCTGCTTGAGTCCAGTTCACTATGCCAGCTGTGTATCTAATGACAGGTATGGCCCAAGTATTTATAGCCTTGATAGTGTTGCCAACATTCAGATTGCTCTTCAAAATTTTTCTGGTCCTCTGGATGTGTTGTTGTTGTTGTTGTTGTTGTTATTATTATTATTATTATTATTATTATTATTATTAGGAAGGAAGGTGAAAAAGAGAGGAGAACAAGGAGAAGGATGGGAGGAAGAGGAAAGAAGAAAAAAGCAGGAGAGGAGGGGATGACAAGAAAGAGGAGAAGAAGAGGAGGAGGAAAGTAGTAGGAGGAGAGGAGGATAAGAATGAGCAGGAGAAAGAGAAGAAGAATGAGAGGAAGAGTGTTGTGGTTCACTCTGGCCCAGCTCCTGCCCCAAGGACTGTGGATGTGGGGGAGACATCCACATGCTGCAGGCCTGTTTTGCCCCCGGTGGAATCTGCTGATGAAGGCTCCTCTGACCAAGAAGACATGAGTGACAGGGAGGAGGAGAGTGTGGCAGACAGCTCAGAAGGAGATCAATTATCTAGCTCCTCCTTGGATTCAGAACAAGAGTTAATGATGCAGCCACGCATGCGGAGAGCGATGCATAGGCAACAACAACTGAGAGATTATTATCAAAGAAAATGAGGCCACCTGTGGTTGGGTGGGGCTGTGGTCATTAGTGAGGCTGCTATAAATAGCAGCCTGTGGGTTTGGCCATTGTGAAGGATTATCTGATCGTGGTGTTTCGTGACTGCTTTACTGACTTTGACTTTTTGTGTGCTGATTTTTCCCCGCTTTGAAACTAAACCAGAGCAAAGTGTGTTTCACTTTGTGGAAGAAGAAGGACTGTGAATTGCCTCACAGCTGCAAGCTAAGTATCATAGAACTGATAAGGGACTTGTACAAATTACCAGTTTGGTTGGAGACCAGTGCCCTTTGCTATACCAAAAGAGGGCTTGGTTTAAGTGAATTTTCATTATAAAGAACATTGTTTTGAATTTTCAAATGTGTGTGTGTCTGAAATTTGTACCTGTGAATTTTTGGGAGGATTCTACCAGAGAGCCCGACAGAACAAAGAGGAGGAGGAGGAAAGAAGAAGGAGAAGATGAAAGGAGGAGGAAAAGAAGAGGGCAAAGAGGATGAGATGGAGAAGGACTAGCGGGAAGAGGAGGACAAAGAGTATGATTGAAGGAGGAGGAGAAAGAAAGAAAGAAAGAAAGAAAGATTCCAGGGGAAGGATACTGCAAAATCCCCATTCCCACTCCACTCTGGGTCCAGCCAGAGGTGGTATTTGCTGGTTCTCCGAACTACTCAAAATTTCCGCTACCGGTTCTCCAGAATTTGTCAGAACCTGCTGAATTCCACCCCTGAGCCAAGGGACTCCAAACTTAGTAACCTAAAAGACTTGTGAACTTCAGCTCCCAGAATTCTCCATTCTCTGTTCCAGCTAAAGGATTCTGGGAATTGAAGTCCACCTATTTTAAAGTTGCCAACTTTGAAAAAGAATGGCGTACACAGGAACCCTTTAAGTCTTGTAAAAACATTTCAAAGAAGGAATAACTATCTCTCTTTTTTTTTTTTAAAGCTAGATATTCCAGTGGCCCCCAACTTAGAACCATTCATTTAGTGACTGTCCGAGGTTACAACGGTGTTAGAATGTCTAGGGAATATAATAAACCTTCAACAAACTTTAAGTAGACTTAATATAGCAATGAGGGTTAGTCATTCAATGAAGTAGACTTAGTACAAAATAGAACAATATTATTATATACAGATAGGCAAAATCAATAGTAGTTACACAGTCCAAATATCATGCACATATAATCCTAATAATGGTTTACAAACTAGGTTATCACACCTAGCTAAATATACACACGGCAAATATAAATCTCTCTAGTACAAACTCCCTCCAAGAGGAACATCGTTGGCTCCCTCTTGTGGCCAACCAGCAAATGACTATTAAAGGTACAGTCTTAAACTTACATTATTAGACTATGTATTGCAACACCCAACATATTTTACATACAGCATATAGTGGTACCTCTACTTATGAACTGAATTCGTTCCGTGACCAGGTTCTTAAGTAGAAAGGTTTGCAAAAAGAAGCAATTTTTCCCATAGGAATCAATGTAAAAGCAAATAATGTGTGCGATTGGGGAAACCACAGGGAGGGTGGAGGTGTTTCTGAGTGTTTTCTGCACTGTAGAAAGCAACATATGATTGGTCCTCACACTTATGACCGTTGCAACATAGCCAGTGTCATATGATCAAAATCTGGCAAAATCTGGTATTTTTGATGGTTAGAGCATCCTGGGGTCACATTATCACCATTTGTGACCCTCCCCATTGGCTTCCGACTCACAAAGTCAATGGGGGAATATGGGCTTGTTTAATGACCCGTGATTCACTTAATGTTGTGGTTAGCTCTGGCCCTGCTCCTGCCCCAAGGACTGTGGATGTGGGGGAGACATCCACATGCTGCAGGCCTGTTTTGCCCCTGGTGGAATCTGATGATGAAGGCTCCTCTGACCAAGAAGACATGAGTGACAGGGAGGAGGAGAGTGTGGCAGACAGCTCAGAAGGAGATCAATTATCTAGCTCCTCCTTGGATTCAGAACAAGAGTTAATGATACAGCCACCCATGCAGAGAGCGATGCATAGGCAGCAGCAACTGAGAGATTATTATCAAAGAAAATGAGGCCACCAGTGGTTGGGTGAGGCTGTGGTAATTAGTGAGGCTGCTATAAAGAGCAGCCTGTGGGTTTGGCCATTGTGGAGGATTATCTGATCTTTGTTTTTCGTGCCTGCCTTGCTGACTTCGACCTTTGTGTGCTGATTTTCCCCCGCTTTGAAACTAACCCAGAGCAAAGTGTGTTTCACTTTGTGAAAGAAGAAGGACTGTGAATTGCCTCCCAGCTGCAATCTAAGTATCACAGAACTGATAAGGGTCTTGTACAAATTACCAGTTTGTTTGGAGACGAGGGCTCTTTGCTATACCAAAAGAGGGCTTAGTTTAAGTGACTTTTCATTATAAAGAACATTGTTTTGAATTTTCAAACGTGTGTGTGTCTGAAATTTGTACCTGTGAATTTTTGGGAGGAGTCTACCAGAGAGCCCGACAGGACACTTAAGAACCGCAGTTATTTCCTTAACCACCATAGTTTTAAAAAAGGGCATAAAACCAGGCAAGACACACATAATTAGATGCCTCGCTTAGCAACAGAAACTCTGGTCTCGATTTTGGTCATAAACTGCGGCAACTTTTATTTATAATAATTGAAAATTCAGACTGGAAGCAGTTTAGCAGTGTCTATAAATCATGTGGCGCTGAGTTCCTCAGGTTATACCTGTCAGCATTTGAATGAGAGTCGGCCATAGTCAGTGAATAAAATTTGACTTTTTAGTGGGGAGGAATCAGTTCTGATGGGTCATATCTTTGCCATTTGATTTCTCATTTCTGAAATAGATTTTTTTCCTCCGTTATTTTTAATTCTGTACTTCTGGACCTTCCTCGGCCCTGGTGGGAGGGGAGTCGAAGCCCCCTCCTCATTCCGGATTCTAGTTTCTCAAATTGCTTTGAGATCCGATTAGGCACAAATTCCCACCACCAACTTGACAGATGCTGCTGCTCAGACTTCTCAGAAAGGCTGACATTCCTGGCTCCATCAGCTTCAATCAAAGCTTCCCTGAGAATTTTGATTAGGCAGCTGCTCCACAACAGACAACAACCCCTAAAGAGAGAAAGTGATGGGTTCCCCCCCCCGTTCCTTTCCTTTCCTTTCCCTCCCTTCCATTTCATTTCCTTCCCTTCTTCCTTCCCTTCTTCCTTCCTTCCTTTCCCTCCCTTCCTTTCCTTCCTTCCTTCCCTTCTGTTCTTCCTTCTTTCATTTTCTTTCCTTTCCCTCCCTTCCCTTTCATTTCCTTCCCTTCTTCCTTCTTTCCTTTTCTTCCTTTCCTTCCTTTTCTTTTTTCTTTATGTCCCTTCCCTTCCTTTCCTCCCCTTTCTTCCCTTCCATTCTTCCTTCCTTCCTGTTCTTTCCTTTCTTCCTTCCCTTCCCTTTCCCCTTCCTTTCCTTCCTTTCCTTCCTTCCTTTTCTTTTTTCTTCCCTTCTCTTCCCTTCCCTTCTTCCTTCTTTTTTCTTTCCTTTCCCTCCGTTCCCTTTCATTTCCTTCCCTTCTTCCTTCTTTCCTTTCCTTCCTTTCCTTTCTTCCTTTCCTTTTTTCTTCCCTTCCCTTCTTCCTCCTTTCCTTTCCTTCCCTTCTTTCTTCTTTCCTTCCTTTCCTTTTTTCTTCCCTTTCCTTCCATTCTTCCTCCTTTCCTTCCCTTCCCTTCTTTCTTCTTTCCTTCCTTTCCTTCCTTTCCTTTTTTCTTCCCTTCCCTTCCATTCTTCCCCCTTCCCTTCCCTTCCCTTCCCTTCTTTCTTCTTTCCTTCCTTCCTTTCCTTCCTTTCCTTTTTTCTTCTCTTCCCTTCCATTCTTCCCCCTTCCCTTCCCTTCCTCCTTTCTTCTTTCCTTCCTTCCTTTCCTTCCTTTCCTTTTTTCTTCCCTTCCCTTCCATTCTTCCCCCTTCCCTTCCCTTCTTTCTTCTTTCCTTCCTTTCCTTTTTTCTTCCCTTCCATTCCATTCTTCCCCCTTCTCTTCCCTTCCCTTCTTTCTTCTTTCCTTCCTTCCTTTCCTTCCTTTCCTTTTTTCTTCCCTTCCCTTCCATTCTTCCTCCTTCCCTTCCGTTCCCTTCCCTTCCCTTCTTTCTTCTTTCCTTCCTTCCTTTCCTTTTTTCTTCCCTTCCCTTCCATTCTTCCTCCTTCCCTTCCCTTCCCTTCTTTCTTCTTTCCTTCCTTTCCTTTTTTCTTCCCTTCCCTTCCATTCTTCCTCCTTCCCTTCCCTTCCCTTCTTTCTTCTTTCCTTCCTTTCCTTCCTTTCCTTTTTTCTTCCCTTCCCTTCCATTCTTCCCCCTTCCCTTCCCTTCTTTCTTCTTTCCTTCCTTCCTTTCCTTCCTTTCCTTTTTTCTTCCCTTCCCTTCCATTCTTCCTCCTTCCCTTCCCTTCCCTTCCCTTCTTTCTTCTTTCCTTCCTTCCTTTCCTTCCTTTCCTTTTTTCTTCCCTTCCCTTCCATTCTTCCTCCTTTCCTTCCCTTCCCTTCTTTCTTCTTTCCTTCCTTTCCTTCCTTTCCTTTTTTCTTCCCTTCCCTTCCATTCTTCCTCCTTTCCTTCCCTTCTTTCTTCTTCCCTTCCTTCCTTACTTTCCTTCCTTTTCTTTTTTCTTCCCTTCCCATCTTTTTCTCCCCTCCTCCCCCTCCTCCTGCTCCTCTTTTTTTTTTTTTGCAATTTCTGACCCCAATCCCTCCCTCTGTCCCCCCCCAAACCCCAATACCCGCAACTCCCTCCTTTCATCCATTCCCACCATCTCGATAAGAGATGGGTCTTCTCCTCCCCATCCCTCCTGCCCATCACACCTTCTTCTGCTTTCAATTGTCTAAGAGCTCCGGAGGGAATTTGGGAAGGGGAGGGTGTGTTTCTGTGTGTGTGTGCAATCTCTCCACCCCCTGCCGAAAACCTGAATGGAGGGAGGGGTCTCCCTCGCAACCCCCCCCCCCCTTCATCCATTTAACGATTTGCTGGAAATTACTTCCAATGTCACCCGCTGCTCTGAGGCTTCCTCGGAGCTGCTTGCAAGCCAAGAGCAGATGTCTCGACGTTTGGATGATTAATTCCACCATTGCCTCCCTTCTCTCGCCCCCCCCCATTCTCCCCCCCCCTCCCAATACCTCCCTCACCCCCTTCGCTTCTTTCAAGGCCTTCTGCCACCCTGACATCATCGCCTCCTGGTTTAAAGGAGTATAAACGCAGGCCAATCTCCCAAACAGTGAAAGGCGCCAATGTGCACGCCGGCTGTCAAGCCACTTGGCAAAAGATGCTCTCGCCTTCTGATCGACGACATGCACAACAATTGCAAAGAAATTGTGCAAAGTGAGAGGAAGAGCCCGTTGCGTTAAGCCCACGATGCAAAAAAAAGGATGTTGAGAGTCTAGAAACAGTGCAAGAGAAGAGCAACAAAGATGGGTGAACAGTGCGATCAGGTGGTAGGGAAAGCGAGTCGAAGGCTTGGCTGCATAGCTAGAAGTATAACAAGCAGGAAGAGGGAGATTGTGATCCCGCTGTAAAGATTTATTTATTTTTTATTTATTTAATTTATTTTTATTTTTATTTTTATTTATTTATTTTTATTTTTAATTTATTTAATTTATTTTTATTTTTATTTATTTTATTTATTTTTATTATTTATTTATTTATTTTATTTATTTTTATTTTTAATTTTATTTATTTATTTTTATTTTTAATTTTTATTTATTTTTTTATTTTTTTATTATTTTTTATTTTTATTATTTATTTATTTATTTATTTTTATTATTTGTTTATTTTTTATTTTTTTATTTATTATTTTATTTATTTTTATTATTTTATTTATTTTTATTATTTATTTATTTATTTTATTTTTATTTTTAATTTTTATTATTTTTATTTTTATTTTTTATTTATTTTATTTATTTTTATTTTTAATTTATTTTATTTTTTATTTTTATTTATTTTATTTATTTTTATTTTTAATTTATTTTATTTATTTTTATTTTTAATTTATTTTATTTATTTTTATTTTTAATTTATTTTATTTATTTTTATTTATTTTTTATTTTATTTATTTTTATTTTTAATTTATTTTATTTATTTTGTTAAACAACTATAGGGTGATAATTTGTACAAATAAAACATTAGATGATTAATGATAAAAAGTAACAAAAGAAGACAATAGGCCAGGGATGGTAGGCACAGTGGTGAGCTTATGCACGCCCCTTACAGACCTCTCAGAAAGGGGGAGAGGTCAACTGTAGGTAGTCTAAGGTTAAAGGTTTTGGGGTTAGGAGTAGCGCTGGTGAGACCCCATTTGGAATACTGTGTCCAGTTCTGCAGACCTCACCTACAAAAAGAGTGATAAAATTGAACAGGTCCAAAGACGGGCTACAAGAATGGTGGAAGGTCTTAAGCATAAAACGTATCAGGAAAGACTTAATGAACTCAATCTGTATAGTCTGGAGGACAGAAGGGAAAGGGGGGACACGATCGAAACATTTAAATATGTTAAGGTTCAGGAGGGAAGTGTTTTTAATAGGAAAGTGAACCCAAGAACAAGGGGACACAATCTGAGGTTAGTTGGGGGAAAGATCAGAAGCAATGTGAGAAAATATTATTTTACTGAAAGAATAGTAGATGCTTGGAACAAACTTCCAGCAGACGTAGTTGGTAAATCCACAGGAACTGGATTTAAACATGCCTGGGGAAAACATATATCCATCCTAAGATAAAATACAGGAAATAGTATAAGGGCAGACTAGAAGGACCATGAGGTCTTTTTCTGCCGTCGATTTTCTATGTTTTTATGAGACTCTAGAAAGTGTGTAGAGAAGAGCAACAAAGATGATTAGGGGACTGGAGGCTAAAACGTATGAAGAACGGTTGCGGGAACTGGGTATGTTTAGTTTAATGAAAAGAAGGACCAGGGGAGACAGGATAGCAGCCTTCCAGTATCTCAGGGGCTGCCACAAAGAAGGAGTCAATCTATTCTCCAAGCAGAACAAGTAGCAATGGGTGGAAACTAAAAAAGGATGGCGGCTGATTCATTTCACTAAATGTTTCGCTTAGCAACGGCGTGTTTCGGCTCCCTTGCGGTCATAAATCGAGGACCGCCTGGAAAAGAGGCTGCGTCTTCTTCGTGGCAGGGCGTTTTGAGTGGAGGGAAGCTAATTGTTACCGACAGACGAGACTCCCCATCCCATCCATAATTCATCCTTAAGAAGTGTTGAAGCGTGTTGGATTAATAATATATATCAGACAGCTGGTCCCCGACAAAGCCCAAATCCTTGGATAAAATCATCCCCCTTCGCTGCCTCCCCGCCGCATTTTCCTTTCGGTTCAAATTAACCCAAATACAGCTCGTCCTCCACTCACGGCAGTCCGTTTAGTGACCGTTCCAAGTTACGACGGCACCGAAAAATGTCGCTCACGGGCGATTTTCACCTTGGCAACAACTGCTGGATCACGTGAAAATTCAGACGCTTAGCAATTGGTTTCGCATTTATGACGGTCGTCGTAGCGTCCTGCGATTCCCTGGAGAAGCCAGATTCACTTAACAACCGGTTGTACTGATTCACTTAACAACCGGGGGGGAGGGAGAAAAGGTGGTAAAAAACGGAGCAAAACAAACGGCTCGCATTTTAACGACAAATAATTTGGGGTCCTTTATGGTTGTAAGTCGGGGATGTTTTCGTTGGCTTGAGGGGGTTCTGCCGGCGTGTCCCAATTGCCCGCAATTACAGGGTAATTAGTCCAAAAAGACACACACCACATGATAGAAGGAAAACCAAAAGTCTTTATCAACAGAAAAGCAGAAAAAACTCCCTTTTTAAATGTCAAAGGGATTTTTTGGTACACACAAGGCATAGGTTAAATGCAATCCAATTTCACACCCAGTAACTGGGAAATTTAGTCCAATTCCAAAGTCCAGAAATTCCACATAGTCTTGAACAGGGAAACAGCAAACCATGATCTTGACGAAACTATAAATCAGATAAACTTCCACGAGGCTAAACCAGCACACTGCTCTTTTTATCTGGAGCACTAATTACAGCAGCCCCACCCAACCACAGGTGGCCTCACTTATCTCCTGTAATAATCCTTCAGTTGATGATGATGATAGTTCAAGCCACTCCTACGCTGTCACGTGACAATTAAGCCACACCCACAAAACATGCCATCCCACAGTATGGTAGTAAAAATTTTGGCTGCCCATTACTGATAATAACCAATGCCTTGAATTGTGCCCGGAGACAGTGCAGCTCACGGAGTGTACCGAGGTTCAGCTGTGGATCCAGGAGGACACCCAATTTTGGCTGCCCATTACTGATAATAACCAATGCCTTGAATTGTGCCCGGAGACAGTGCAGCTCACGGAGTATAGGTGTTATATGGGTGTACCGAGGTTCAGCTGTGGATCCAGGAGGACACCCAAGTTGCGGACCCTATTTGAGAGGGTTAAGGTTTCTCCCCCCTGGACGATGGTCGGGCAGATCGAATAGCCCTTAGGAGGAAATGCCCATAGCCACTCGGTCTTGTCTGGGTTGAGCTTGAGCCTGTTGGCCCCCATCCAGATTCTCACAACCTCCAGGCACCGGCACATCATTCATTCATTCATTCATTCATTCATTCATTCATTCATTTATTTATTCATTCATTCATTTTGTCCAATACATAATACACATTGAAGAGAAAGATATGTAATAATATAAGTAAAGAAAAGAATAGAAGAAAAGATATAAAAGTATAGGTGAACATATTTGAAAGGAAGAAAAGACAAACGAGATAAGGGGAGACAATTGGACAGGGGACGGAAGGCACACTGGTGCACTTATGCACGCCCCTTACTGACCTCTAAGGAACCTGGAGAGGTCAATCGTGGATAGTCTAAGGGAAAAATGTTTGGGATTAGGGGTTGACACTACTGAGTCAGGTAATGAGTTCCACTCTTCGACAACTCGACATTTCCACGCTTCGACATCCTCAGATAAAATACAGGAAATAGTATAAGGGCAGACGAGATGGACCTCTTTACCTCTTATTTTTTTAAATGGCAAAGTCAATTATAATGGCATCTTTTTCATGGGAACTTTGTTAAAGAAATTGAAAAAAACCAGTTAGACAGTATAATTTCCGAGGGAAGTCTATGTGTCGTTTCGAGTTTCCATTATTTTTAATTTATTTTTATTTGGCCAATGCACGTAAATGGTTGTGACATAACAAAATGGATCGGGTTGTTGTTATGAAGTGCCAGGTTCGGTAATTGCACAACTCTAGAAACAATGGGAAACTGCATTTTTCATTGGATTAGTGGCATATTAAAGTGTGGGAAATTGCTCGGTGGAAGCATGAGCATGCATCAAACAGCTCGGCGGAAAAAACCCACCTTCTTCCCAACGCGGGATGAATTTCTCTCAAATTTAATTACCGCTTATTGGCTCGGTTAGCAATGTTTATCCTCCAATATTTGTCTGTTTAAGTGTGTTTCTGGACAGGAATGTTGCCTATGGATCTTTGAAGTGTCTGTTTGCAGGAGAGCATATGATTATTTGCAAATTTGAGAGATCCAGAGAACAAAATGGGAAAGTCTTTTTCTCTACCTAGGCAAGGGATGGCGAACCTACGGCACGCTTGCCCACAGAATAGAATAGAATAGAATAGATGCAACAAGAATAGAATACAATAGAATTCTTTATTGGCCAAGTGCGATTGCGCACACAAGGAATTTGTTTTGTGTTGTGGTTGGCTCTGGCCCAGCTCCTGCTCCAGGGAATGTGGAGATGGATGCAGGGGAAACATCAACATGTCATAGGCCTGTTTTATTGCCGATAGAGTCAGGTAGTGCAGTTTCCTCGGATGAAGAAGAAGGTGGAGGCGACTTGGGAGAGGGGGGCTTGGCACACAGCCCAGGAAGCCAATCTCCATTATCTTCGGCCGATTTGGATGAGCAAGTGTTAGATCCACGCATGCGCAGACTTATGCATAGAAGAGACCAATTGAAGAAATATTACAGGAGATAAGAGAGGCCACCTGTGTTTGGGTGGGGCTCCAGTAATTAGAGCTGCTGATATAAATAGCAGCGTGCTGGCTTGGCCGTTGTGGAAGATTATCTGATCGTTGTTCTTCAGGACCGTGCCTTGCTGTTTCCGGACTTTGTTTGTTGATTTTTCACCACTTTGAAACCAAAGCAGAGCAAAGTGCGTGTGTTTCACTTTGTGGAAGAAGGAGGGCTGTGACGTTCCTTCACAGCTGCTAGCTAAGTACTTAAGGACTGATTAAGGGGATTGTACAGACTACCAGGTTGTTTTGGGACGAGTGCTCTTTGCAATACAAAAAGGGTGCTTTGTTTCTTTTGAATTTTTGTGATAAAGAACATTGTTTTTGAACTTTCAAGTGTGTATGTGTCTGAAATTTTTACCCTTGAATTTTCGGGAGACTCATACCATAGAACCCGGCAGAACAGTCTTGGTTCATAAGCTCTCAGCGTACATAAAAGAAAAAGATACATTTGTCAAGAATCATGAGGTACAACACTTAATGATTGTCATAGGGGTCAAATAAGCAGTCAGGAAACAATCAATATTAATAAATATCGTAAGGATACAAGCAATATGTTACAGTCATACAGTCATAAGTGGGAGGAAATAGGTGATAGGAACGATGGGGAAAAACTAGTAGTAATAGTAATGCAGACTTAGTAAATAGTCTGACAGTGTGGAGGGAATTATTTGTTTAGCAGAGTGATGGCGTTCAGGAAAAAACTGTTCTTTAGTCTAGTTGTCTTGATGTGCAGTGCTCTGTAGAGACATTTTGAGGGTAGGAGTTGAAGCAGTTTGTGTCCAGGATGTGAGGGGTCAGCAAATATTTTCCCCACCCTCTTTTTGACTCGTGCAGTATACAGGTCCTCAATGGAAGGCAGGTTGGCAGCAGTTGTTTTTTCTGGAGCCATATCTTTGATGGCACATGAGCTGTTAGTATTTAGACTTTAGAGTTATATACTGCTTCACAGTGCTTTACAGCTGGGGGGGCACCCCCCATCCTCCATGGGAGGGGGAACACCACTCCGGTAGCGAAAATGGAGCTGTGTGTGCAGCTCCATTACCAGCCATACACACTGTGCATGCGCAACTGGCGTGATTCCGGCAAAAAAAATCACTGTTTTTTTGCTTCTGCGCATGCACAATGGAAATAGCAATATTTGCCAAATTCTCACTGCCGGAAGGACGTTCACGCAAAATTTCAGTTGCTGCACATGCGCAGGAGCCCCTTCTGGATGCCAGAGTTCAGAGGACATCTAGGAGGCACGAATGGTTGGCTAAGAGGAGATTTGACCCATGAGTAGTATTGCTGGCTATTGGGACACACAATTGAAGGAAAAATCCATTGTGTATAAAATAATTTAAGTTTTATTTTAAGAAGATTAGTTGTTCTTTAAAATGTTCTGCTGTTTTAGCTTCTGTCTTTAACAAGATAAGAGTTTCCTGTTTTTCTTTTAAGGGGATCAGTGTCTGCTCTTTTGGGTTCTGTTTTTTAACAAGATAAATGTATGCTGTTTAAGTTTTGTGATAAGAAGCTAAGCATCTGTTGCTCTTTTGGAAGGGATTGTTTACCCAATTCGTATCTTTTTAGGGCATTCTGATAAACCACACAAGGTACTATTCATCTTTAGGGGAAAGGAAACAGGATGTAGACCATATTTAGGCAGGAAGTCTGTGTGCCTCTGTGATAGGTTGTAACCCACCATGCTAGGTTAGCTAGCATAGGATTGGGAGGTGTTGTAATAGTATATTAACCCACTCTTTAGCTTCTGTCCAGTGTCCAGTACCACGCTTTGCAAATCATTTGTGGTATACCCAGAGGGCGTAAACTTTTCTGTTCTCTTGTCCAAATGTCCCGTGAACTTTTTTAAAAATCAAATTTCAGCACACACCCTCACACTATTTAAAGGTGAGACATGCTCCTCCTTGTTGCAGAAAACAACACCGTTCCTTCCGGAATCATCTCATCTTGACTCTTGAATTCAGTTTGTTTCAAAAGAGCACATTCTTAGCTTTGCTAATTGTTGTGGTTAGCTCTGGCCCAGCTCCTGCCCCTAAGACTGTGGATGTGGGGGAGACATCCACATGCTGCAGGCCTGTTTTGCCCCCGGTGGAATCTGCTGATGAAGGCTCCTCTGACCAAGAAGACATAGAAACATAGAAACATAGAAGACTGATGGCAGAAAAAGACCTCCTGGTCCATCTAGTCTGCCCTTATACTATTTCCTGTATTTTATCTTACAGTGGATATATGTTTATCCCTGGCATGTTTAAATTCAGTTACTGTGGATTTACCAACTACGTCTGCTGGAAGTTTGTTCCAAGGATCTACTACTCTTTCAGTAAAATAATATTTTTTCATGTTGCCTTTGATCTTTCCCCAACTAACTTCAGATTGTGTCCCCTTGTTCTTCTGTTCACTTTCCTATTAAAAACACTTCCCCCACTGAACCTTATTTAGCCCTTTAACATATTTAAATGTTTCGATCATGTCCCCCCTTTTCCTTCTGTCCTCCAGACTATACAGATGGAGTTCATTATGTCTTTCCTGATAGGTTTTATGCTTAAGACCTTCCACCATTCTTGTAGCCCATCTTTGGACCCGTTCAATTTTTGTCAATATCTTTTTGTAAGGGAGGTCTCCAGAACTGAACACAGTATTCCAAATGTGGTCTCACAGCACTCTATATAAGGGGATCACAATCTCCCTCTTCCTGCTTGTTATACCTCTAGCTATGCAGCCAAGCATCCTACTTGCTTTTCCTACTGCCCGACCACACTGCTCACCCACTTTGAGACTGTCAGAAATCACTACCCATAAATCTTTTTCTTCTGAAGTTTTTGCTAACACAGAACTGCCTATGCAATACTCAGATTGAGGATTCCTTTTCCCCAAGTGCATTATTTTACATTTGGAAACATTAAACTGCAGTTTCCATTGCTTTGACCATTTATCTAGTAAAGCTAAATCATTTACCATATTACAGACCCCTCCAGGAATATCAACCCTATTGCACACTTTAGAGTCATCAGCAAATAGGCAAACCTTCCCTACCAAACCTTCCCCTATGTCACTCACAAACATATTAAAAAGATGACATGAGTGACAGGGAGGAGGAGAGTGTGGCAGACAGCTCAGAAGGAGATCAATTATCTAGCTCCTCCTTAGATTCAGAACAAGAGTTAATGATACAGCCACACATGCGGACAGCGATGCATAGGCAACAACAACTGAGAGATTATTATCAAAGAAAATGAGGCCACCTGTGGTTGGGTGGGGCTGTGGTCATTAGTGAGGTTGCTATAAATAGCAGCCTGTGGGTTTGGCCTTTGTGGAGGATTATCTGATCGTTGTGTTTCGTGACTGCTTTACTGACTTTGACCTTTTGTGTGCTGATTTTCCCCCGCTTTGAAACTAAACCAGAGCAAAGTGTGTTTCACTTTGTGAAAGAAGAAGGACTGTGAATTGCCTCACAGCTGCAAGCTAAGTATCACAGAACTGATAAGGGACTTGTACAAATTACCAGTTTGTTTGGAGACGAGTGCTCTTTGCTATACCAAAACAGGGCTTGGTTTAAGTGAATTTTCATTATAAAGAACATTGTTTTGAATTTTCAAACGTGTGTGTGTCTGAAATTTGTACCTGTGAATTTTTGGGAGGAGTCTACCAGAGAGCCCGACAGAACACTAATGAGCTTTGGTCTTCCAATTATTTCCTGATAACTACACCTTGCAACTCTTGCTACAGCAAGTAATTAGTACCGTTTTTATCTTCGCTCTGGGATTTTGGCCAACTGATAAGAATTTTGCTAGATTTGCTTCTCTCTTTGAAAAGCCTCTTAAAAGTTTCTTACAATACTGGGGCTTTTGTACATATCACATCCTTTTATTTGTTAGACAATTTGTTTGCACATGATTAAATAAGGTTTAATCAAGGTTAAATAAGGTTCAGGAGGGAAGTGTTTTTAATAGGAAAGTGAACACAAGAACAAGAGGACACAATCTGAAGTTAGTTGGGGGAAAGATCAAAAGCAACGTGAGAAAATATTATTTCACTGAAAGAGTAGTAGATCCTTGGAACAAACGTCCAGCAGACGTGGTTGGTAAATCCACAGTAACTGAATTTAAACATGCCTGGGATAAACATAAATCCATTGTAAGATGAAATACAGGAAATAGTATAAGGGCAGACTAGATGGACCATGAGGTCTATTTCTGCCGCCAGTCTTCTATGTTGATATGTTTCTATTATTGGAGCTCGGCACTAAGGCCGGACACTTAGCAATATAAATTTAGAGCTCCAAATTTGCCTGTGCTGCTTTCCTTCACAGTTCAGCCCTGTGAACCCAAGAGTACCTGCAAATCTCTAATCCCCCCCCCAACCCAAAAGGAATTGTGTAATTTTGCACTACGGTGCTCTTGTTGTGGCCTCTGTTTTGCAATGTCCCACGAGGAACTGTTGTTCAGCTGGCCGTAACATTGTTGTTCCTGCCTCTTCACCTTGAATGCAACAAAGGACACAGCTGGCCTGTTGGCCCGTTTCTATGGAGACCGGTGTCCTCCAAGGAGACACGGCTGGGATGGACTTGGGACAAAAATGGAAGTGTCTTCCGGCATTGAATTGTGCATCACACACTGCCTGGCACACACGATGCCGATCAAACCCCAGGAAAGTGGTTTGTCCCAGGAGCCTGGACCAACTTTATCCATCCTAATTCTATATTCCTGGCCCTCAATAGCTGCTCTAAGAGAAGAGATGCCCTAAAAGCAATGCATGATGGGAATATCCCAAATTACAGCCAGCGGGGGACCAAGGTGAGGGAGGCTCTTGGAAATGCATTGCTCACAGGACCAAAGCTGCTTTTGATTATTACTTTGGTTTGAAAGTGTATTTCCATTCTACTTTTTCTCCAGAATATAAGGTGGCACTTTATTTGACTCCTATGACAATCATTAAGTGTTATATCTTATGATTCTTGACAAATGTATCTTTTATTTTATGTACACTGGGACCTGTTCTGCCGGCGTGTCTCAACACCACACGATAAAAGAAAAACCCAAACGTTTTTATAAACAGAAAAACAGAAACAGCTCCCTTTTTAAATGTCAAAGGGATTTTCTGGTACACACAAGGCACAGGTTAAATGCAATCCAATTGCTCACCCAATAACTGGGAAATTGAGTCCAATTCTAAAGTCCAGTGAGTCCACACACACAATCCTGAACAGCAAAAACCACGATCTTGACAAAACAATGAATCAGATAAACTGCCCTGAGGCTAAAACACCAGGCTGCACTTTTATCTGTAGCACTAATTACAGCAGCCCCACCCAACCACAGGTGGCCTCATTTTCTCTTGTAATAATCCTTCAGTTGTTCTCTCCTATGCATCACTCTACGCATGCGTGGATGTGTCATTAATTCTTGTTCAGAATCCAGGGATGATACAGATGATTGATCTCCTCCTGGGCAGTCTGCCAAACTCCCCTCTTCCCTGTCACTCACGCTTCCTTGGTCAGAGGAGACTTCGTCGGCAGATTCTTAATTACCTTTAAAATAGGAAATAATTCAATAGCGTTTTACCCATAAATGCTTTAATCATTTTAATCATTATCTAGAACTGAACTTTTATAGCAATGAAAGAAAATTGAGCTACTTGCCTAACCTGTTATCACACGGCACCTTGTGGGTTCTGTACAAAACCTTCAAATGTGACTGTGCTCCTCAACAAATAACGCTGTCTTTCATTTGTCCTTTTTGTGGCTATTCAAATAACGTGACTTAATCCACTGAAAAAAGAGTCCAAGCACCTATTTGAAAACATATCTTGGTCGGCCAGTCACTCCCACCCAGTCACATGACCTTTAAGCCACCCCTGGTCCCATGATTGTGAAGCCACTCCCACCTGGTCACATGACCGGCAAGCCACTCCTACCTGGTCACATGACCATTGAGCCACACCCACAAAATAAGACACGCCCACAGCAGAACAGTAAAAATTTTGGCAGCCCATCCCTGGGCAGAGGGGATATGCTACCAGTTTGCCCCAATCCAGGTGGACCAGTTGCAGCGGCCACTGGTGGTTAGGGGAACCAACCGTCTGGATGTTGCCATTTTTTTTAACCCTCTGCGCAAAACCTCCTGTGCATGTGCAGAGGGTGAAAAAACATGCTGCGAGTGAGTAGGGAAGGTAAGTAGATGTCAGCACTGGCCTTCTTGATAGTTCTTTAATTATTCC
Source organism: Erythrolamprus reginae (assembly GCF_031021105.1). Classification (NCBI taxonomy): domain Eukaryota; kingdom Metazoa; phylum Chordata; class Lepidosauria; order Squamata; family Dipsadidae; genus Erythrolamprus; species Erythrolamprus reginae. The sequence continues at coordinate 11,049,060 of NC_091950.1, forward strand.
TTAATTATCCCTTAATTAATTCCTCGTTAATAAAGGCATTGCTTTCTGGTCGACTGTTTGTCTGGTGTTAATCCCTGCTTATCTGGGCATTGGGTATCTCCGAGTCTTCGGAGAGGGGCGGCATACAAATCTAAATAATAATAATAATAATAATAATAATAATAATAATAATAATTATTATTATTATTATTATTGGTGGCTGGAGAGGATGTGTCCTGTTCTTTTTGTTTTGTTTTTACTATACAGTACTTAAGAGCAAACAAACACTCACTGGCACTGATGGTGTTACCTACTTGGGTAATGAGATGCCTGGAAGAAAACCAGAGAGCTCAGAGAGCACCAAGGACAGAAGAAAGAAAAAGGAAACACAACCACACAGAGGTCAAGAGACCCAGAAGAACCTCAGTGTTTAATGGAGAGGAACTGTTCTCTCGGTGAAGGAAACAGAGAAATATTGCCCACTGAACATACTGGACGTACAGAGGGAATGGCCAAAAGTACGAGACAAAGACACAGTGAAGTGGAGAACTTTCTTTCTTTCTTTCTTTCTTTCTTTCCTTCCTTCCTTCTTTGCTTCCCTTTCTCCTTCCTTCCTTTTTCCTTCTTCCCTTTCTTTTTCTTTCTTCTTTCTTCCTTTCCTTCTCCTTCTTTCCTTCCTTCTCTTTCTTTTTTTCCTTCCTTCCCTTTCCCTCTTTCTTTCCTTCCTTTCGCCTTACTTTCCACTCTCTTTCTTTCTTTCTCCTTCCCTTCCTTTCTTTTTCCTTCTTCCCTTTCCTTCTTCCCTTTCTTTTTCTTTCTTCTTTCTTTTCTTCCTTCCTTTCCTTCTCCTTCTTTCCTTCCTTCTCTTTCTTTTTTCCTTCCTTCCCTTTCCCTTTCTTTCTTTCATTCCTTCCGCCTTTCTTTCCACTCTTCCTTCCTTCCTTCCTTGCTTCCCTTTCTCCTTCCTTCTCTTCCTTTCTTTTTCCTTCTTCCCTTTCTTTTTCTTTCTTCTTTCTTCCTTTCCTTCTCCTTTCCTTCCTTCTCTTTCTTTTTTTCCTTCCTTCCCTTTCTTTCTTTCCTTCCTTCCACCTTTCTTTCCACTTTCTTTCTTTCTTTCTCTTCCTTCCTTCCCTTTTCCTTCCTTTCTTCGTTCCTCCCTTCCTAATATTTCCTTTTTCTTCATGGAAGAAAACAAAGAGGTGGCACGGGACCACCATTATATTTAGCACAGGAAAACACCGTATAATGAGAACCTTGTTCTTTCTCGTTTCATTTCTGGAGAATTAGAGAAACGTGGATTGTTTCTTGCTTTCTCCCCAAGGTCCGTTTCTCTTCCCATAAAGCCTCATGAAGAAAAAATGAAGGAAACAAGTAAATGGATCACTTCAACCCAATTCAGCCCCAGTGTAGGTATTGCGAATATACAGTCGATAAAAACATTGCTCTCTTTTCCCTGTAGCACGGTCCTTAGACTTACGTTGCCGGCGATGAAGAGGAAAACTCCCATCTTCTCTCACTTCCTTACACAGCCAACCCATCCTCAAAATTGCTTAGTGTGAGGCCAAGTTCAAAATTCGAAATTAATAACCTCACTGCAGGATCTGATCTTTTGGAATTTTCCAGAGAGCCTCAGAAACGCTCTGGGTTGGGGTAAAAATGCTCCCAGTTTGCTTGTGCCCATCAGTCATCGGAAAGCCTATCGCGAAGGGAGCCCGAGGCTCCACCCACCTGCCCAGATGCCACCATTTGAATTCTCTTACCCTCGGCGCATGCACAGATGATTGGCACATGCTCAGAGGGTAAAAGAACCCAAATGGTGGCATCCGGGTGTCGTGAGTGGTCCACGTCTGGCTCAGCTGGTCCCAGATTTTGAAGAGGACAAGCCGGATCCGTCTGGGTATCTTAGGCAAGTGTTCTTGCCAGCTGAGTCTTGAAGGGGAGTTGTAACCTGGGGTACCACCAGAGACTGTAGAACCCCCAGCTATGGTAATGTCTGAGTCAGAGAACGAGGGCGACGTTGGGGATCAGGAACCTTTGTTAGATGCAAGGGTCAGGAGGTTAAAATCCAGGCATGAATATCTCTATAGAAGAAGGTCTTGGGGATGAATATCTCTAGGGGACATTTGGCCACTCCGTAGCAGTATTTAGGAAAGGCTGATGAGAAAGGGGTGCGTGGAGTGAGAGCCTTTCCTAGTCCACTGGATTTTGAAATCCTGGTTTTGACTCCAGCTGGAAAAACTATCTCTGAACTGATTGAGTCATTAAGTGAAGCAAAGATATCATGTCTGAAGATTTATGACTGTATATTTGTCTGGCATCCCGAACTGTGCTGATATCGGCTAGAATGCTGCCAGCTTCGCATTCCGTTCTCTGTATTATACCATTTCCCTTGATAAAGAGACTTGGTTTATGCTTTCTTCTGAATCCAAGTCTAATTGGATGTTAATTACAGTGGTACCTCGGTTCTCGACCACAATTCATTCCAGAAGTGTGGTCGAGAACCGATTTGGTCGAGTACCGAATTAATTTATCCCATAGGAAATAATGGAAATGGGTTTAATTGGTTTCCAGCCCCTATTTCCTTTATTTCCTATGGGGTAAAGATCTGAGGTCTAAGCAATCCAAGCTGTAGGAAGGGTGGGGGCAGCTGCAATACCCGCAGTTTCGGGGGGGCTCCTTTCCTCAGTGGTTCGTCACTTTAATAGGAAAGTGAACACAAGGACAAGGGGACACAATCTGAAGTTAGTTGGGGGAAAGATCAAAAGCAACATGAGAAAAATATTATTTTACTGAAAGAGTAGTAGATCCTTGGAACAAACTTCCAGCAGACGTGGTAGATAAATCCACAGTAACTGAATTTAAACATGCCTGGGATAAACATATATCCATCCTAAGATAAAATACAGAAAATAGTATAAGGGCAGACTAGATGGACCATGAGGTCTTTTTCTGCCGTCAGACTTCTATGTTTCTATGTTTCTATGTTTCTTCCCTTTAAGCAGCTACACCAACTTTCTCCTTCCCGACGCCGGCTTTCCTTCGAGCAGCAGCAGCAGCCCCGGGAATGTCACATGAGAAAGGAAGCCGCTGACGTTCCCGGGGCTGCTGCTGCTTGAAGGAAAGCCGCCGCCGCCGCCGCCAGGAAGGGGAAAGTTGGTGTAGCTGCTTAAAGGGAAGAAGACGAACCACTGAGGAAAGGAGCCCCCCCGAAACTGTGGGTATTGCAGCTGCCCCCATCCTTCCTACAGCTTGGGGTGCTTAGACTAGAGACTGGGAGGCTGTTTAGTGGGCAGCCAGGATGGGCGTGTCGGATTCCAACTCCCATTCCATCTCACCCCGTCCCCTCAGATCTTGTAGCATTTCGGATAATAAACAAAATTTTCTGTGGCTGTTCGGTATCCGAATTTTTGTTCAGATACTGAAGCAAATTTTTGCCGAAAAATTTATTCGGTATCCGAAATGTACGAGAACCAAAGCGTTCGAGTACCGAAGTACCACTGTACTGATAATTGAACCAGACAGGCACAAGCGAACAGGGACCTCTGCTCTGGGTTCTTTTCTATATGGGTTTAACCGGATGTGTGGACTTCATCTCCCAGAATTCCTGGCTGGAGAATTCTGGGAGCTGAGTCCACCGGTCTTAAAGCGACCCGGATTGAGAAACTCCGAGTAAACCTTTCCAGATTTCTTGAAAGCTACATGAAGAACAGGAAATTTATAGGGAGGGCTGGACTTACGACCCAGAATTAGGCCCAGAAGTTCCACCGCTAAGCAAGACGGAGCCACGTACGATTTTGCTACATTTTTGGACCTGGTTCTTAAGCAAATACAGTAGTACCTCTAGATACGAGCTGCTCCACATGCGAGTATTCCAAGATACGAGCCACGAGGGGAGAGAAATTTCTTTTCGAGACCTGAGCTCAAATTCGGGATACGAGCCGAGCGTCCACTAGGTGGCGCAAGAATCCTTGCTTCTGGTTATCTCGGAGGGGAAAAACGAAGTCTAAAGCCATTTGTTCCAGATACGAGTTGTTCGACATACAAGCTCCCTTCTGGAACGAATTAAACTTGTATCTAGAGGTACTACTGTATGGGCAGTTGTTAAGCAAAACTTTCCATCTTTTCCCATTGACTTTCCTGATCTGAGAATCTGGCTAGGAAGTTCGCAAACGGTGATCATGCAATGACACTACAACCGTCATAAATACAATCAAATTTTGATCACGTGACCCTTGATGAAGCTGTGACTGTCGTAAGGGCGAGGAAAGCGGTGTGTCACTCCTTCTGGCGCCGTAACTTTGACTGAATGGTCGCAAAGACGAGGACTACTGTAGTCACTGCACCGAGACACAGAAAGTCCTCGGAGTACCCAGGATCGATGTTGTTAAGCGAGTGAGTTCTGCCCCATTTTTATGACTTTCCTCACCACCGTTGTTAAGTGAATCCCCGCCACTGTTAAGCGAGTCACACAATTGTTCAAGTGAATCCAACTTGCTGGCCAAAAGGGACACAGCGAACTCATATATATGAGCCCATTTCCAACTGTCTGAATTTTGAATCACGTCCCCATTGTGATGCTGCAACAGTCATTAAGTGTGAAAAATAAACCTTTTTTGCACTGGTGGTTAAATGAACTGTTGTAAGTCGAGAACTACTTGTAGTTTGGAAGCCAAGATGCACCGTTATTGCTTGAAAACAGAAGAGAAAGAAGAAGGGAACTGTCTCTCCCAGGGCAAAGACCCCCATCAAAATGGGGAGATTGTCTGAACGTCACCGGCGAGACCCCCTTTTCTGGTCCAGATTAACAGAGTTGGAAGGGACCTTGCAGGTCATCTAGTCCAACCCCTCGCCCAAGCAGGAGACCTTACGTGTGCCTCTGCGTAGGATCGAACCCACAACCTCCTGAGAGCAAAGCGAGAGCTCCACCTCTAGGCCACAGCAGCGAAGGTGATGACCGGAGCCGATTGTGTGAATCCGAAGCGAGTCCCGTGGCCTGCAACCAGTTTATATTACACAGTCTGAACCGCCACGGGATACAGCAAGGAGAGATGCTCGGCCCCTTTGATGGGTAGCTCTTGAGTGGTGTAGTGATGGATGACCTCTGGGATGCTCTCGACGGGGGCACTGTTTTGGCCCAAGATGTGCCGGCTGTCCTTTGTTCGGGTGAACTTCATGTGCGTGAAACTTTGGCTGCTCCTGCGCGAGAAAATAGGAGATAAGTTAGATTCTATGAGATTTTTTTAGAGAGTGGTCGATCCTGGCTGGCTCAAGATTGGCTCAGCCCTCCATCCTCCAACCCCTCCCCCAGTTGACCTTGAAGTTCTTAAGATCGTAGAATGATCACCCCAAAACGTCAGAACTGGCTTTGCCTCTTCTGTGCCTTTATGGATCTGTCAGTAAAACTATTTAGTCTTGGTAATAAAAATGTCCCAAGATGTTGCAGTATAGCATAATGTTAGAATAGGATTGTATCATAATTATATATATCTGGACCTCTAGCATAAAAATGCTCTGCTTCTATTATAAGCCAGGATAGGACGGCACTAACTTGCCTAGTCTGTATTACTGGTAAAGGGAAACAAAAGGGCTCAATAAACATCTCACTGATAAACAAAGTTTACATCACTCCAGACAGGACGTTATACGATCAAAGGGGGAGATTTACATTGCCTGAAGCAAACACAGGACGAGAGGGTGATTAAGGAGATTAGTTGTGATAAGGCAGAAGGCTTCAGAGAAATTAGGTGTGAGAAACATTTGCTCTGAGGAAGAGTTTCTAGGAAATTGCTTTGTGATATCTGTGGGAAAAGGAAGAACTCAAAGATATGTTTGAAGTTATGTTATTGGATGTTTGTGTATCACTTAACATGTGCGTGTAATTATCCCCATTTCCTTATGCTCCCAAATAAAAAGAGGTACATGGCTCCATACCGTGTCACTTCACCCAGAGAGAAAATGTGTCCAAGTCTTCTTTCTAGGATTCTCATTCGTGAGTGATCCCACACGGCTGGGTTGCACTTAGCCCCTTTTGAAGACATTGTCTTCATCAGGGACTTTGACAGCATCCACACCAAGACATTTTGTTTGCATGTCCGTTGGATTCATTGATGGGCGTTAGGTGTAAAAAACAGTCATGAGTCATTTTTTTCAGAGCCGTTGTAACTTTGAACAGTCACTAAAGAAATGGTTGTAAGTCAAGGAAAACCTGGGCAGTGTCCCCAAAGAGGGGGAAGGCTACTAGTGTGACACCCCACCCTTACATTTGTAGGGTCCCCTCCTAACCTCCCTCCTGTTCTGTCCGGACGGGTCAACACACGATTTCAGAAGTTGATTATAGAAAAAGTCTTATCGGTAAAACAAGTTCATGCAATAAATTGGCTAACTCTAAAGAATTCCATGCTGGCAACGTTCCTGGCAAATGAGCCAGAGATAAGAGGAGTCTGGGGCTGCGAGCCAGAGAGTTATTAATCAGTCCTTGAAATGTTTCTGGCAGTTTGACCAAAACTTACGATTCAGTGAAGCTTCACAAAGCATGAAACTGGCAGGGATGAGAAAGATCTGGAAGCAAAAAGCCCCATCAGCTTCGATTCTCCACCAACACAGTATCACAGTACCAACACAGTATTCAAATTTCTAGGTTCTATCATATCTCAAGACCTAAAATGGTCACCTAACATCAAAAATGTCATCAAAAAAGCACAACAAAGAATGTTCTTTCTGGGCCAACTCAGGAGCCTCAAACTGCCCAAGGAGCTGCTGATCCAGTTCTACAGAGGAACCATTGAGTCTGTCATCTGCACCTCTATAGCTGTCTGGTTTGGTTCTGCAACCCAACAAGACTAACACAGACTTCAGAGGATAATCAGAAAAAACAATTGCTGCCAACCTACCTTTCATTGAGGACCTGTCTACTGCACAAGTCAAAAAGAGGGCCGGGAAAATATTTACTGACCCCTCACATCCTGGACATAAACTGTTTCAACTCCTACCCTCAAAACATCACTACAGAGCACTGCACGCTAAGATAACTCGACACAAAAGCAGTTTTTCCCAAACGCCATCACTCTGCTAAACAAATAATTTCCTCAACACTGTCAAACTATTTATTGATTCTGCACTGCTATTACTACTAGTTTCCCCCCATCATTCCTATCACCCATTTCTTCCCACTTAGGACTGTATGACTGTAATTTGTTGCTTGTACCCTTAAGATTTTTATTAATAGTGATTGTTTCCTCATTGCTTATTTGACCCCTATGACAACCATTAAGTGTTGTACCTCATGATTCTTGACAAATGCATATTTCGTTTTATGTACACTGAGAGCATCTGTACCAAAGACAAATTCCTTGTGTGGCCAATAAAGAATTCTATTCTATGATACAAACATTGTTCACCATGCCCACTATTCATCAGACTTCCCCTTATATACTGACAAGGCATGGCCAAGTGTCCCATAGAACTACTAATGCCAAGAACCCCTTCTTTTCAAATACTCATATCTAGATACCCTCGTCCTAACTCTGGCATCTAACGGGGGGCTCCGCCTCCTCTGATTCCCCATCGTCCTCCTCTGACTCACTCAATACCATAACTGGGAGTGCTATAGTCTCTGGTGGGTCCCCAGTCTCTAACTCCCCCTCATTCTCACTCTCAGACAAGATCATGAGCCTGTGTAAGAAAAATTCCCCAGACCAAGAGAATAAAAGCTAAAAATCTTGATTAACAACATGATATATATAACATAGAAACATATATCAAACATAACATAAAGATAACAAAGATTCCAGCATGACCGTACAGTATCATACAGGGACCAAGAGAGGTCACAGGAAGAATGCCCGTGAACCTCAGAAGGTAAAGTACCTAACTACAAGAATCATCTTATATAGAATTTTTTCTGTCTCGTTTACACCCACTTCTTCCTGTCCATATATGGGGTTGTCTTGTATCCAATTTCATCATAGTTCCTCGGAACTCTCTAGATTAATCCATCAAGTTGTTGTTCTGCCTTTATGACTGTTTCTTGGTCTAAAAAATAGGATTTAAATATGTTTTTGTACTTTTTGCATTTTCTGGCAAGGTCCGCTGTCCAAAAGGTGAGAAGTTTAGTACTCTAATAAGAGTGTTTTGTATCTATCTAGGCCTTAGATGCCTAGATTCTATAGATAATTCTCACAGCCTGGGATACCAATACTCATCCATCTCCTGGTCCTCGAAATCCGTGACCAGCTGAGCCAGACCTGGACCACTCACAACACCTCCCTCCTTACTCTGGGTTGTCCTCAAAATTGAATCATCCACAGGCTAAAACATCTCTTTGGATGTTTGCATTGAGCAGGTAGACCCCAGGTGGGAACCAGTTGTGTTTTTCCTCCTCGCAACAACCCCCTTTGCAACTGGGACCTGTGCCTGAAGAAGCAGCTGCTGTTGTGAGAGGAACATTATTTCTGGTTGCGTTGTGAGATCTTGGCAAGCAGAATTGAGGGATCATTTTTGAAGGGGAGCCAGAGGGTGACAAAAATTCACCAAGTACAGTAATTCCACAGGAGCCCAAATGAACAGAAGCAGGCTTTATTATTATTAGACTTTGATCAAAGGTCCTCCCGGGCCGAGGAAAACACGCTCCAATCCAAGAAGGCAAAATTACATGTTCAAGCATCAAGCTCTTATATGACCAACACATGTTTTTCTCCTAACACTCTGGAACATCCCTCTCGTCTCGTGACGCCAGTACATACTTCCTTAATTTGTTTTTTCACACGTTCTTCAGGGTTTTTATATGTTGTAACATAGAAACATAGAAGATTGACAGCAGAAAAAGACTTCACGGTCCATCTAGTCTGCCCTTATACTATTTCCTGTATTTTTATCTTAGGATGGATCTATGTTTATCCCAGGCATGTTTAAATTCAGTTCCTGTGGATTTACCAACCACGTCTGCTGGAAGTTTGTTCCAAGCATCGACTATTCTTTCTGTAAAATTATATTTTCTCACGTTGCTTCTGATCTTTCCCTCAACTAACCACAGATTGGGCCCCCTTGTTCTTGTGTTCACTTTCCTATTAAAAACACTTCCCTACTGAACCTTATTTAACCCTTTCACATATTTAAATGTTTCGATCATGTCCCCCTTTTTCTTCTGTCCTCCAGACTCTACAGATTGAGTTCATGAAGCCTTTCCTGATATGTTTTTATGCTTAAGACGTTCCACCATTTTTGTAGCCCGTCTTTGGACCCGTTCAATTTGATCAATTGAATGAAATAAAACTTTCTGGATATCCTTCTTCTATACAGTAGCTCGCCCTGCCAGCGGGGTTTCGAGTGTGGTTACTTTCCTCCTCCCTGACAAGGGTACTGTTTTCTGCTTGGTTGTTTGTCTGGTGTTAATCCCTGCTTATCCCACTGGAGAGAATCTGTTTGGTGTTTTTTTTTAAACTTTCCTTCTTTTTTTATTGTCTCTTTTCAACCCTGTGTAAAGGTGGCTGATTTCCGTACGGACCCCGAGACTTTTCTTATTCAAATTTTTTTTTTTTAAAGGATAAATTGTAGATTCCAGACTCCCTTCCGCAGCAGAATGGCAGATCAGATGACACTAATCCCCCGTCTCTAAAGGAAGACGCTTCATTTGCAAGAAGGAAGGGGAAAAATAACTCCCGGTGGTTGTAATTTCACGGCTCCGATGGAGCAGAAAAGAGAACAAAAGGTTGTGCACCGACACGCCACGGTGTGATCAAAATACTGGCGGGTCCCCAAGTGGAGGGAAAGAGGGGGGGACAGTGTGACACAGAGGGGGTGCAGTTGTGACCTTCTCAAACACAGATTATACCCCTCCTGTCAATTTGTATTTTCTTCCTTCCCTTCTCAGCAACCCACGGGATTTAACGACAACAGAGGACAATTGGGTTGGGGATGATGGGAGTCCCTTGGGGATGCGGGGAGATTGATCCGAACAAGCCTGATTTAGCATCTCTTTTCTGTTCTGGAGGGCAGAAGGGAAAGGGGGGACGTCACATGATTGAAACATTTAAATATGTTAAAGGGTGAAATAAGGTTCAGGGGGGAAGTGTGTTTTTGATAGGGAAGTGAACCCAAGAACAAGGGGGCACAATCTGAGGTTAGTTGGGGGAAAGATCAGAAGCAATGTGAGAAAATATTATTTGACTGAAAGAGTCATAGATGCTTGGGACAAACTTCCAGCAGACGTGGTTGGTAAATCCACAGTCACTGAATTTAAACATGCCAGGGATAAACATCTATCCATCCTAAGATAAAACACAGGAAATAGTATAAGGGCAGACTAGATGGACCATGAGGTCTTTTTCTGCTGTCAATCTTCTATGTTTCTATGTCATTAAGTGACACGATTGTTACGGAAAACCACCACTGAGTTAGTCATCTGACTTGCAAGAGTGACAAACAGCTCCTAATGTTACTTTGTTAGCATTGTTGTAATTGCATATACAGTAATCCCTCACTACTTCAGGGTTCAGCTTTCGCGGATTCGTTACTTCACTGTTTTTCAAAGGGGGCTTAAATCCATTAAAAAATTTAAATCCATTAAAAATACATAAAATTCTTCTACAGTCCTACTGTACTCTATTAAAGAAACTGGTAGGATATCACATGTAGTTCTAGCTGAGAAACATTATAGAATGACTGTTTAATGCAAAGGGTGGGTTTTAAAAGTCCAATCTGAGGTTAGTTGAGGGAAAGATCAGAAGCAACGTGAGAAAATATTATTTTACTGAAAGAGTCGTAGATACTTGGGACAAACTTCCAGCAGACGTGGTTGGTAAATCCACAGTCATTGAATTTCAACATGCCTGGGATAAACATCTATCCATCCTGAGATAAAATACAAGAAATAGTATAAGGGCAGACTAGATGGACCAGGAGGTATTTTTCTGCTGTCAATCTTTTATGTTTCTATGTTTCCATCTCTTGGGGGAGACCAGTAGGAGAGTTCTCGCTGGCCAATTTCCGAAGTATCTTTCTGGCTGCGCACCAAATCCATTTAACCCCACTCGCCCAGCAGGCACGTTTGCAGAAGAAATCTAGTTAGAAATTGTATATCGAAAATGAGATTTATTTATTTTTTTCAGGCTGGTGGGAGGAAGAGGTCTGAACAACACACGGGGGCAGAGAGAACAGCTAGAGGAGAAATGCAACTGAATTGGAGACAATTGTGTTGTTTCTCTGCATCATATATGTGGGTATATTATTATTATTTATTGGATTTTTATGCCGCCCCTCTCCGCAGACTCGGGGCGGCTAACAACAATGATAAAAAACAACATGTAACAATCCAATTTAATAAATTGGATTGCATAATGCATAATTTTGTATGCATTTCTTTTGTCGTGGTTATGTCCAGTATTGGGCTGCCCCCGGTACACCTGGGATCGCCGATCCGGTAGTCCCTGCCACACACACACCCGCACCCCCATGCAAGAATTTACTTCACCACATGCAGGGAAGCAAAGAAATGGGCAAAAATTGCCGAAATCTTGCTCATGTGAATGTCCTTGAATGAGATTTCGGCAATTTTCACTGATTTCTTTGCTTCCATGCATTTGCGGAAGCAAATTCTGCTTGCGCCGGCTTCCAAGGATTGATCTGGTAGGGAAAGGTAAGTGCAGCTCTTCACTGGTTGTGTTGTGAATATTGGAGAGGGTGACCCTTTGAGAGCTGTAGGTAATGGGATTTCATTTTAATGTATGCCAATTAGTGTACATTCAGAGTGACAGTAGAGTTATTCTCTTCTCTTCTCTTTTCCTCTCCTCTCTTCTCCTCTCCTCTCCTCTCTTCTCTTATCTCTTCTCCTCTCCTCTCTTCTCTTCTCATCTCTTCTCTTCTCCTCTCCTCTCCTCTCTTCTCTTCTCTTCTCCTCTCCTCTCTTCTCTTCTCATCTCTTCTCTTCTCTTCTCTTCTCCTCTCCTCTCTTCTCTTCTCCTCTCCTCTCCTCTCCTCTCCTCTCTTCCCTTCTCCTCTCCTCTCTTCCCTTCTCCTCTCCTCTGCTCTCTTCTCCTCTCCTCTCTTATCTATTCTTCTTTTCTCTACTCTATTCTTCTCTTCTCTTTTCTACTCTATTCTTCTCTTCTCTTTTCTACTCTATTCTTCTCTTCTCCTCTCCTCTCTTCTCTTCTCTACTCTATTCTTCTCTTCTCTATTCATCTATTCTCTTCTCTACTCTATTCTTCTCTTCTCTATTCTCTTCTCTTCTCTCCTCCTCTCTTCTCTCCTCCTCTCTTCTCTCCTCCTCTCTTCTCCTCTCTTCTCTTCTCTATTCTTCTCTTCTCTTCTCTATTCTTCTCTTCTCTCCTCCTCTCATCTCTTCTCTTCTCTATTCTTCTCTTCTCAATTCTTTTCTTCTCCTCTCCTCTCCTCGATTCCACTCCATTCCACTCCATTACACTCTTTGACCCTTTGAATGCTGAATGCAATGAAATTTCATTTTAATGTATGCCAATTCAATATAACAATACAGTTATTCTAAGAATCCTAAGGAAGAGGAGGAGGAAGAGGAAGAAACCGGGGAAACGAGGGGAAGGATGAAGAACTGAAGGCTCAACCCTGCCAAACATAGGCTGTCCTTGATTTACAACCGTTTATTTGGTGACCGTTCAAAGTTTCAATGACAATGACAAATGTGACTTGCGACCATATTTATGACCTTCGCAGCATCCCTATGATCCCATGATTAGTGATGGGCGAACACAACGGTGTTCGGGTTCGGCGGGTTCGGGCGAACTTCACACAAAGTTTGGCTGAACCCGAACCTGAACTCCGAACACTCTGTGACGTCAAAGCTCTGCCCCCGGAATCCCATCGTTTTTTTATTTTTACGGATTTTTTATTTTTATTTATTTTTATTTTCACGGAAAAGGATGCCCCAGCCGCACAGCAAGCAAAAGGAGCTGGGGAATCCCACGAAGGGATTCCGGGGGCGGAGCTTTGATGTCACGTATACCGGCAGGTTGCTAAGCACGCCAAGATGATCACTTTCTGGATTCCATCCTCCCTCCATTATTTTAGTGCTGCCCCCGGAATCCAGGAAGTGATCACCTTGGCGTGCTTAGCAACCTGCCGGTATACGTAACGTCAAAGCTACGCCCCCAGAATCCCTTTGTGGGATTCCCCAGCTCCTTTTGTGCCTCCCTCCCAGCCTCCCGACCGGCCGACAGCTCCCTGGTGTTCACCTTCCTCTGCCGCCACCGGCACCCGGCTTCTCCTCCTCTTCTCAGCAGATGACAGCCGGGCGGCGGCGCTTCGCGGTGCTCTGCACAAACGCCAAACCGTAACACGAATTTAAAAAAAATCGGGTTCGGGTTCGGCATGCCAAACACCGCAAAATTTGGTACGAACCCGAACTGTGCAAGTTCGGTTCGCCCAACACTACCTGTGATCAAATAAACAAGGGCTTTTAAAATGGGAGGTGACTCATTTCCATCCCTCATCAGTCGAGGGGTACCTGCCGGACATTCGCCCCCTTACCTGAGCGAGAGGGAATATTCACCGCGATTGGCCTTGCTGCTCCGAACCAGGTAGCTGCCTTCCCTGCACAACGTCAAGAGTGCCTCGGCTTCAGCTCGGCTGATGGGGCCATGAAACCACCTGCGGACCACAAAAACCACCACAGTCAGACCAGTGTATGGATTAAGCCAGATGGATGAACAATTGGCTGACCAGCCATACTCAACGAGCAGTCCTCAATGGGTCTAAGTTTAAGTTTTATTAGATTTGTATGCCGCCTCTCTCTGAAGACTCCACATGGTCCCCACTTGGATAGGTCTCGCAACTTAGACCAGTGATGGCGAATCTGTTTTCCCTTGGGTGCCGAAAGAGTGTGCTGGCATGCTATCGTACATGCGTGAGTGCCCACACTCGTAATTCAATGCTTGGAGTAGGCTAAAACGGCTTCTGGAGGCAGGAAATGGCCTGTTTCTCAACTTCTGGTGGGCCCAGTAGGCTCGTGTTTCACCTCCCAAGGCTCCAACGGCTTCCTCCAAACGCCCTCCCCCCATCCTCCTGGAGGCTCTCTGGAAGCCAAAAACACACACCCAGAGCCTCTGTGCAAGCCAAAAATCAGCTAGCCAGCACACACATCCACTTTGAAGCTGAGCTAGGGCAATGGCTCGCGTGCCAGCAGATATGGCTCCGCGTGCCACCTGTGGCACCCATGCCATAGGTTCACCATCACTGTCCTAGACCCACAGCTGAGGCTGGAGCAACATCTCTCAGCTGTGGCTAGGGGGACTTTCGCACAGGCCACCATTTGTGGCCCTACCTTGACCAGGAGGCGCTCCACAGAATCACTCATGCTCTCATCACCTGTCGTCTTGACCATTGCAATGTGCTCTACATGTGCTCTTGAAGAGTGTTTGGAGACTTCAGCTGCTATGCCCGTGTTACTCCACCTCTATGCGAACTGCATTGGTTGCCAGTCGGTCTCCAAACCCAATTCAAGGTGTTGGTTACCACCTTTAAAGTCCTAAATGGCTCAGGGTTAGACTATTTACGGGACCACCTCCTCCCTCAAACCTCCCTGCGGCCATTAAGGGCCCGTCCGTCAAACGATGGTGGTTACCGGGACCTCGAGGAAGAGCCTTCTCTGTGGCAGCTCCCACCCTATGGAATCAACTGCTCCCAAAGATCCTCTCTACTGATCTTCCGGAAAACAGTTAAGACCCAGCTTTTCCAGCAGGCATGGAATTAGATTAACTGTTGTGTGTGTGTGGTTCTTTTAAAGTTATTATTTATTGTTATTACTGAATATAGAAGATTGACGGCAGAAAAAGACCTCATGGTCCATCTAGTCTGCCCTTATACTATTTTCTGTATTTTATCTTAGGATGGATCTATGTTTATCCCAGGCATGTTTAAATTCAGTTACTGTGGATTTATCTACCACGTCTGCTGGAAGTCAAATAATATTTTCTCACGTTGCTTCTGATCTTTCCCCCAACTAACTTCAGATTGTGTCCCCTTGTTCTTGTGTTCACTTTCCTATGAAAAACACACTTCCCTCCTGAACCTTATTTAACCCTTTAACATATTTAAATGTTTTGATCATGTCCCCCCTTTCCCTTCTGTCCTCCAGAACAGAAAAGAGATGCTAAATCGGGCTTGTTCGGATCAATCTCCCCGCATCCCCAAGGGACTCCCATCATCCCCAACCCAATTGTCCTCTGTTGTGATTTACGGAGCGGGAGAGAGAGAGATGATAGATAGATAGATAGATAGATAGATAGATAGATAGATAGATAGATAGATAGACAGACAGACAGACAGATGGAGAGAGATAGAGAGAGAGAGAGAGATAGAGAGAGAGAGATAGATAGATAGATAGAGAGATGATAGATAGATAGATAGATAGATAGATAGATAGATGGAGAGAGAGAGAGAGAGATTAGATAGATAGATAGATAGATAGATAGACAGACAGACAGACAGACAGACAGACGGACAGACGGACAGATGGAGAGAGATAGAGATAGAGAGATAGAGAGATAGATAGATAGATAGAGAGAGAGAGATGATAGATAGATAGATAGATGGAGAGATAGAGATAGAGAGAGAGAGATTAGATAGATAGATAGATAGATAGACAGACAGACAGACAGACAGACAGACAGACAGACAGACAGACGGACAGATGGAGAGAGATAGAGATAGATAGATAGATAGATAGATAGATAGATAGATAGATAGATAGAGAGAGAGAGATATGATAGATAGATAGACAGACAGACAGACAGACAGACAGACAGACAGACAGACAGACAGATAGTAATAAGCAGTGGGGTACCACAATGTTCCATCCTAGGCTCAGGACTCTTTAACATCTTCATACATGACCTAGATCCATGATGCAGAACCTATGGCAAGCGTGCCACAGGTGGCACATGGAGCCACATCGGAGGGCATGTGAGACTTTGCCATGTTTCAGCTCCAGTGCACATGCACTGTCAAAGAATTATATATATGAGAAATGTTCTATCCTGACTGTGGTTTGAGCCAAATTCCGTCTGCTTGGCATTTTTCCCAGCATGATAAAAATGACTTGTTTTATCCCCATTTGTGCATGAAGTCCTGGGTAATTTCGTCAATAGCCACTAATGAGAAAAATCACCCGGACCAAAAAAAAATGTAATTAAAACATCAACAATCTGCAGCAAACAGGACACCAATAATAATTATGTTTCTACAGTCGATATCCGTCGTGGAAAAATATTTATTGAACTTTGCCGGAGAAGGGTGAAAAAATTAATGAAGAAAAACGGGATGGGAAAATTTTATTCCAGGAGAGATTAACCAGAAAGTCAAAATGTCAGTCAGGATTGTGGCAAAAGAAGTCCCACCTCTTTGGTGACGTGGGTCAAGTGGGATGCATGAAAAAAAGTGCATTGCACAGCAGTGGTGGCTGCCACCTTGACATTTACTGTATATTAATATTGATTGTTTCCTGATTGCTTCTTTGTACCCCATGACAATCAGTAAGTGTTGAACCTCACGATTCTTGACAAATGCATCTTTTCTTTTATGTACACTGAGAGCATCTGCACCAAAGACAAATTCCTTGTGTGTGAAATCATACTTGGCCAATAAAGAATTCTGTTGTGTTGTGTTGTGTTCTCTTCTACTCTACTCTTCTCTACTCTACTCTACTCTACTCTATATTCTTATTATTCTACTCTACTCTACTCTACTCAATTCTATAATTCCATTGCATTGCGTTACATTGCATTCCAATTACTCTATTCTATTCTTTATTCTACACTACTCTATTCTATTCTATAATTCTGTCCAATCCAATTACTCTACTCTACTCTATTCTTATTATTCTATTCTACTCTAATTACTCTACTCTACTCTACCCTATTCTTATTATTCTATTCTACTCTAATTACTCTACTCTACTCTACCCTATTCTTATTACTCCACTCTACTCTATTTTAATTATTTTACTCTACTCTACTCTACAATTCCATTCAATTCCAAATATACCCTGCTTTACTCTACTCTACCCTACCCTATTCTTATCACTCCACTCTACTTTACTCTACTCTAATTATTCTACTCTACTCTACTCGACTCTACAATTCCATTCCATTCCAATTACTCTATTCTACTCTACAATTCCATTCAATTCCAATTATACCCTGCTTTACTCTACTCTACCCTACCCTATTCTTATTACTCCACTCCACTCTACTTTACTCTACTCTAATTATTCTACTCTACTCGACTCTACAATTCCATTCCATTCCATTCCAATTACTCTATTCTACTCTACAATTCCATTCAATTCCAATTATACCCTGCTTTACTCTACTCTACCCTACCCTATTCTTATCACTCCACTCTACTTTACTCTACTCTAATTATTCTACTCTACTCTACTCGACTCTACAATTCCATTCCATTCCATTCCAATTACTCTATTCTACTCTACAATTCCATTCAATTCCAATTATACCCTGCTTTACTCTACTCTACTCTACCCTACCCTATTCTTATTACTCCACTCCACTCTACTTTACTCTGCTCTAATTATTCTACTCTACTCTACAGTTCCATTCCATTCCAATTACTCTACTCTATTCTACTCTACAATTCCATTCCATTCCAATTATACCCTGCTTTACTCTACTCTACCCTATTCTTATTACTCCACTCCACTCTACTCTACTCTAATTATTTTACTCTACTCTACTCTACTCTACTCTACTCTACAATTCTATTCCATTCCAATTATACCCTGCTTTACTCTACTCTACCCTATTCTTATTACTCTACTCTACTCTACTCTAATTTTAGTCCCCCTCATGGACATCCTGCTTAATTCAAATTTTGTTATATAGATAGTCCTCGATGTACGACCAGAGTTGAGCCAAAAATTTAAGTTGCTAAGCAAGATGTGTGTTAAGTGAGCTTTGCCCCATTTTACGAGTTTTCTTGCCATGATTGTTAAGTGAATCACTGCCATTATTAAGTTTGTTACAGGGTTGTTAAGTGAACCTGACTTTCCTGTTGACTTTGCCAGTCAGGAGGTTGCAAAAGGCGATCCTGTGACCCTAGGACACTGCGACCGTTTGTTTTTTGTGGTGGTGGTGATGATGATGACGACGACGATGATGATGATAGTAGCAGTAGTAGTAATAATAATAATAATAATAATAATAATAATAATAATAAGCTAGAGAAATTAGTAAAATACGAAGATCTAAAAATCAAGCTGCAACGACTCTGGCATAAGCCCGTGAAAGTTGTCCCAGTGGTACTTGGCACGCTGGGCGCAGTGCCAAAGGATCTCAGTGGACATTTGAAAACCATCGGAATTGACAAAATCTCCATCTGTCAATTGCAAAAGGCCGCTTTCCTGGAATCGGCAAACATAATTCACCGTGCAGTCCTAGGTGCTTGGGAAGCGCCCGAAATATAAAATGTATTGTGTCTTTAATATTTATAGTTGTACATATTTTGGATTTGTTTAATTTTGTTTAATTTTTTAATTTATTTTCTTTGACTTCTTTGCATCTATATTTGGATTTTCTTTTTAAATTTTGGAAAATTAATAATTTTTTAAAAAAAATCCCTTTGCTTCAATCCATGCTTCTGGCGGGAGAGTTTGCTTTCTAATAAGATAACTGATGCATCAGACATTATATGTACAAGCCACTTACGCCTGACTCTCCAGGGGAAGCAACAGGTCGATGCGCTCAGCCAGAGGAATGCTGGACTCGGGGCTCTGCGGCCGGCCAAGCATGGCGGCGCCCTTCGGGGGCTTCGGAGGATGTGGGCGGTGCTCTTTTGGGCCTGAGGATGAGGAAGAGGAGGAGGGAGAGGTCCGGTCCCACTCAGGGGCTTCAAACTGCACTGTGGGAGGAGCAGGAGAGACCCTTAGACAGATGGACAGGTGTCTCGAAGGAGCCAACGGGGACGTCTCCTGCCAGAGGTGGTTTCTTGCTTGGCTAGTAGGGTCTCAAGGGCAAGGAGATTAAAAAAGTCAAGATGGCGGCCATGCTGAGGAAGCTCCGCCCATTTCTTACATGGCCTCCAACCTTCAGCTGCCATCTTGACTTCCCTGTCAGCGGGGAAGGGATGGTAAAATGACGGTAAAATAAAATTTTGACATAGAAACATAGAAACATAGAAGTCTGATGGCAGAAAAAGACCTCCTGGTCCATCTAGTCTGCCCTTATACTATTTTCTGTATTTTATCTTAGGATGGATATATATTTATCCCAGGCATGTTTAAATTCAGTTACTGTGAATTTATCTACCACGTCTGCTGGAAGTTTGTTCCAAGCATCTACTACTCTTTCAGTAAAATAATATTTTCTCATGTTGCTTTTGATCTTTCCCCCAACTAACTTCAGATTGTGTCCCCTTTTTCCAGATTTTGGGAATAGTTTAGAAACTGCAGGTGAGGTAAAAAAAAACCTGAATATCCCTCCGAGGATCTGTAGAGAGAGTTCAAAGCCATCAAGATGGATGCTACCTACAATCCTGCAGGTAAGGCCCATCTGCTTTAGAATGTATGTATATGGGGTATGTGGCCACCATCTTGACTTTTTTGACCTCATCCTCGCTGGATCCAGTTTTATAAGCTTTTCTTTTCTTTTCAGCCTCCACATAAACAATGTTTGCAGATTGCCAGGACTTAAAAATTAGACACTTGGGCTTCTCTGTTTTGTGTGCACGTGTAATTGTGTGTGGATATGTCTTCAAAAATACTAAACCAGGATAACCCTGGAATGTCCGTTTCCTGAACTTTCAGTTTGCCTGTTGGGATGTTTTTCGCACTCCGGGGCTTCAGGAAGCTTCCTCTGAAGGCTCCAGTGTACGAAAACCAGCACAATGGGCAAACCGGAAGTTTGTTTTTTCCGAACTTCCGGTTTGCCTGTTGGGCAGTTTTTTGCAATCTGGGGCTTCAGGAAGCTTCCTCTGAAGGCTCCAGACTGCACAAAGAAGCACAATGGGCAAAGCAGAAGTTCAGAAAATGGACTTCCGGTTTCCCCATTGTGCTGTTTTTCACACCTTCCCTGAAGGCTTCATAGTGCGAAAAACAGCCCAACAGGCAAATCAGAAGTTCATTTTTCTGAACTTCTGGTTTGTCTATTTGGCAGTTATTTGCAATCTGGGGCTTCAGGGAAGCTTATGTATGTCAACTGCAGTATGCATGCGCGTGCTAACCAGCTGATTTTTGATCTTGGGGAAGGCAAAATGGCCTTCTCCAAGATCGAAAATCAGCTGGTTAGCATGCGTATGCGCACTGCAGTTGACATACAAGGTGCGTTCCAAAAGTAATGCAATTATTTTTTTAAAAGTAATTTATTGAACAGATTTGCACAAACACTTAAAATTCTTCAAAGTACTGTCCTTGGGCCTCTACACATTTTTTCCAGTGACTCTGCCATGACCGGTAAGCGCCCTGGAAGGCGTCTTCAGGGACCTCTTGCAAGGTCTTCGTCATGGCTGATTGGATCTCTCCTATGGATGAAAAACGGGGTTCCTTTCAGGGCTGCCTTAATTCGAGGGAACAAAAAGAAGTCTGATGGGGCGACGTCAGGACTATAGGGGGTGTTGTACATACTCCTGGTCAGTTGCAGGATGATGAAGACATTGAGGACTCTGATACAGATAGTGTTTATGAATTAGTGGTGGGCCCGGGGTTACAGGTAGTAGAATAGGTGGGAGGCCAGCCACAGGATGTGGCTATGAGTCCAGAATCTAGCGAGGAAGAATCAGCCGTTCGATGGGTCAATCCTAAATTCAGAAGGGTCCAAAAATGTAAAGAACAGGTGTTTGGAAGAAGATATTAAGGGGAGGAATGGGTTAAATACTGTACTGATGTATTTGGTACGTCAGGGGGTCAGTGGGGAAGAAGGGTGGAGTTTCAATGTTGTAGGGCGAAAAGGAAAGTTTTTTTCCGTTCAGCTTCCAAGCAAGCAAATGCATTCTGTGCTATTTTACAGTCATTTCTGCTGTTCGTGAATCATGCTGTGAGTAAATGCCCTTCATAGCATCGGACCAGAATATCTCCAAGACCGCCTTCTGCTGCACGAATCCCAGCGACCGATTAGGTCCCACAGATATTTCCCCCGGGCCTATATAATTTATGTATGGTATATTTGTATGTATGTCTTTTTAATAATGGGGTTTTTAAATATTTTAAATTGTAAATTATTAGATTTGTCATGAACTGTTTTATTGTATTGTGAGCCGCCCTGAGTCTATGGAGAGGGGCAGCATACAAATCCAATAAATAAATAAATAAATAAATAAATAAATAAATAATAAACAAATAAATAAATAAATAAATCTTGTCAAACGGAGAAGACTGGGAGGAATGTATGAGGAATGCAATTAAGAAAGATAACAGGGAGGAAGAGGAATTTGCCAGAATGAACTGTAGTGAATACGGAAGGGAAGAGAAATAAAAACAGAGTTTCTTTGTTTATGAAATACTGCATTTAGTTATTTGTAATAGCTAAAGTTCTACCAGAAACCAGAACAGGGGGGGGTAGGGCAGCGTTGGCACCTGGTGTTTGGCCAGGAACTCGCGGACTCGTAGCATGTTGTGGCAAGGCGCATTGTCATGATAGAGTTGCCAGGTAGCGGAGATGTCTTTTCTCATCCTGATGATTCTATTTTGGAGCCATTCCAGCACATCCATGTAGTTGGCAGCGTTAACTGTCTGTCCTTGAGGAACAAACTCCTTATGGACCACTCCTTTACTGTCGAAAAAGACAATGAGCATTGTTTTCACTTTTGATTGGCTCATTCTTGCCTTTTTGGGCTTGGGGGACTGGTCGGTATGCCACTCAGGAGCTTTGACTGTAAGCGGTCAAAAGCACAACAAAATAACGAATTAAGTGAATAACCGAAATTATTATTATTTTTTAATATTGCCGTCTGTATTAGCCGTGGAATATATTCAGTATAAGACGTGTTTAATGAATATGTACTGATGGATTAACTATTTGATACATTCTTTTGTCGTCTGTTTTGTTTTGTATATTTAGATGTTGTATTTCAATGTACTTTTCTTTATGTTTTGTTTTTAATGTAAATAACTTAATAATTTTTTTATTTTATTTTTTAAAGGAGCTTCGGCGTTTTGTTTCTGGGTCGTATTCAAAAATCCAGGTTTCATCACCAGTGATGACGTTGTCCAAATAATCAGGTTCAATTTCTATACGTTACAAAAGTTCACTTGCAATTTCCATTCCATTTTTTAATGACACGGTCGGCACACAGAGAATAAAATAGAATAGAATTTTATTGGCCAAGTGTGATTGGACACACAGGGAATTTGTCTTGGTGCATATGCTCTCAGAGTGCATAAAATAAGATATACATTTGTCAAGAATCATGTGGTACGACACTTAATGATTGTCATAGGGGTCAAATAAGCAATGAAGAAGCAATATTAATAAAAATCTTAGGATATAAGCAACAAGTTACAGTCATACAGTCAACATGGGAGGAAATGGGTGATAAGAATGATGAGAAAAACTAGTAGAATAGAAGTGCAGGTTTAGTAGAAACTCTGACAGTTTTGAGGGAATTATTTGTTTAGCAGAGTGATGGCGTTTGGGAAAAAAACTGTTCTTGTGTCTAGTTGTCTTGGTGTGCACTGCTCTGTAGTGACGTTTTGAGGGTAGGAGTTGAAACAGTTTGTGTCCAAGATGTGAGGGGTCAGTAAATATTTTCCCTGCCCTCTTTTTGACTCCTGCAGTATACAGGTGCTCAATGGAAGGCAGGTTGGCAGCAATTGTTTTTTCTGCAGTTCTGATTCTCCTCTGAAGTCTGTGTCGGTCCTGTTGGGTTGCAGCACCAAACCAGATAGTTATAGAGGTGCAGATGACAGACTCAATGATTCCTCTATAGAACTGTATCAGCAGCTCCTTCGCCAGTTTGAGTTTCCTGAGCTGGTGCAGAAAGAACATTCTTTGTTGTGCTTTTTTGATGTTGTTTTTGATGTTAGGTGACCATTTTAGGTCTTCAGATATGATAGAACCTAGAAATTTGAAGGTCTCTACTGTTGATACTGTGTTGTCTAGTATTGTGAGAGGTGGAAGGGTTTCTCCTAAAGTCTACCACCATTTCTATGGTTTTGAGTGTGTTCAGTTCTAGAGGTTTACAATAACTGACGTCCTGACGCTTCCACAGCTTGGAGAGCACTGAGACTGGTTTTGTGGCAAAGCTTAGGGTCCTCCCCCCCACCTACTCCAAGTGTTTCAGTCCCACTCTGACCAATAGGAGCGGCGCGGGAAATTCAATTGCATTACTTTTGGAATGTACCCTGTAGAGCAATGATTCATGTTCCCTCCAATATAGCCTCATGTGCCACCTGTGGCATTCCTGCCATAGGTTCGCCATTACGGATCTAGGCTGTAGTGTCTGCAGAAAGAGAGCAGACAAAACTCCCAAAAGGAGACACAGATGTCCCAAACAACTTCCCTCCCAATTTTTTGAACATGTATCAGGACACCGCACACCCACACATCAAAGTCAGAAACAGCATCACAACATTGCAAAGTCTTGTTGCCAAAAAAGTTGGGGTTTTGTACTGTAGACACCTCTGGGAATCGGGGAATCAGGCAAGTGTGTGAAAACATGCTTTGGAATCAGGCAAGCCCATGCAACAAACACACACACACACACACAAATTGACAAGTGTGCAACGAAAGGAACAACAGTGAAAGAGAGAAAGGTGAGAAAAGGTGGGGAGGGAGGAGGGATTTCCAGGATGGGAAGAAACAATTATGTAGAACCTCTACTAAATAATAATAATTCTGTGTCATTTTTTTAAAAAATGTGAGAGGTGATAGCTCTTGAGGCCTCGAATTTTATTCCTGCAAAAAATCATCGCCGAATTTTGAAGTCGCAAGTTAAAACTGCAACACTTAAGTTTCTTTTAAAAATTGCATTTCATATACAGTGATACCTCTACCTAAGAATGCCTCTACCTATGAACTTTTCTAGATAAGAACCAGGTGTTCAAGATGTTTTTGCCTCTTCTCAAGAACCATTTTCCACTTACAAACTCGAGCCTCCCAAACTGTAACCGGAAAAGACAGGAAGAAGCCTCCGTGGGGCCTCTCTAGGAATCTCCTGGAAGGAAACCGGGCCAGAAAAGGCGGGGAGAAGCCTCCGTGGGGCCTCTCTAGGAATCTCCTGGAAGGAAACAGGGCCGGAAAAGGCAGGGAGAAGCCTCTGTGGGGCCTCTCTAGGAATCTCCTGGGAGGAAACAGGACCGGAAAAGACGGGGAAAAGCCTCCGTGGGGCCTCTTTAGGAATCTCCTGGGAGGAAGAAGGGCCAGAAAAGGCAGGGAGAAGCCTCTGTGGGGCCTCTCCTCCTGGGAGGAAACAGGGCCGGAAAAGACAGGGAGAAGCCTCCGTGGGGCCTCTCTAGGAATCTCCTGGGAGGAAACTGGGCCGGAAAAGGCAGGGAGAAGCCTCCGTGGGGCCTCTTTAGGAATCTCCTGGGAGGAAACAGGGCCGGAAAAGGTGGGGAGAAGCCTCCATGGGGCCTCTCTAGGAATCTCCTGGGAAGAAACAGGGCCGGAAAAGGCGGGGAGAAGCCTCTGTGGGGCCTCTCTAGGAATCTCCTGGGAGGAAACAGGGCCTCCACCCTCCCTGTGCTTTCCCCAATCGCACACATTATTTGCTTTTACATTGATTCCTATGGGAAACTTTTGTTCCTTCTTACAAACTTTTCTCCTTAAGAACCTGGTCACGGAACGAATTAAGTTCGTAAGTAGAGGTACCACTGTACTTTTGAAATGCAGGTAGCCCTCGACTTACAACGGTTCATTTAGTGACCGTCCAAAGTTACAACGGCACTGAAAAAAGTGATCTATGATCCTCTTTCATGAAAGTATTGCAGCATTCCTGCGGTCGCATGATCAAAATTTGGATGCTCGTCAAGCGGTTCATATTTATGATGGTTGCAATCAAATGGAGAAAAATTCATTCAACAAATGTCTGACTTAGCAACATAACTTTGGGGTCATATGTCGAGAACTACCTGAATAGGGGAAAAAATCATATTTAAAAGCTGTGTTGGCAACAGTCAAATAAATGGAGTTATTTATGACTTCTTCATTTAAATAAACAACAACACTTCCTTTGGAAAGGAAATGGTGATTCTTGAAATTGATTTCGGACACTATTTCTCAACTTCTGCAATTGTAAGGTGCGTGGATTTCAACTCCCAGAATTCCCCAGCCAGAATTGTGGGAGTTGACGTCTATACACACATATCTTAAATTTGCAAGAGGTTGAGAAAAATTGGTCCAGATAGAGCCTGTCTGCTCTTCTATCAATCTGGCACTTTTTGGTGGCATACCTGTTGAATTTCTGCCTGCTGAACTTCAGCTTCTCTCTTTTATAATAATTATAATAATAACAGAGTTGGAAGGGACCTTGGAGGTCTTCTAGTCCAACCCCCTGCTTGAGCATGAAACCCTACACTACTTCAGACAAATGGTTATCCAACATCTTCTTAAAAACTTCCAGTGTTGGAGCATTCACAACTTCTGGAGGGAGTCTGTTCCATGGATTAATCGTTCTAACTGTCAGGAAATTTCCCCTTCATTCAAAGTTGCTTCTCTCTTTGTTTAGTTTCCACCCATTGCTTCTTGTCCTAAGCTCAGGTACTTTGGAGAATAATTTGACTCCTTCTTTGTGGCAACCCCTGAGATATTGGAAGGCTGCTATCATGCCTCCCCTGGTCCTTCTTTTCATTAAACTAGCCATGCCCAGTTCCATCAACCGTTCTTCATATGTTTTTGGCCTCTAGTCCCCTAAACATCTTCATTGCTTTTATCTGCAGGTTTTCTAGAGTCTCAACATCCTTTTTGCATCCTAGAAACATAGAAACATAGAAGACTAAAGGCAGAAAAAGACCTCATGGTCCATCTAGTCTGCCCTTATACTATTTCCTGTATTTTATCTTAGGATGGATATACGTTTATCCCAGGCATGTTTAAATTCAGGTACTGTGGATTTACCAACCACGTCTGCTGGAAGTTTGTTCCAAGGATCTACTACTCTTTCAGTGAAATAATATTTTCTCACGTTGCTTTTGATCTTTCCCCCAACTAACTTCAGATTGTGTTCCCCTTGTTCTTGTCATTCTGGTGACCAAAACTGAATGCAGTATTCCAAGTGTGGCCTCACCAAGGCCTTATAAAGTGGTATTAACACTTCACATGATCTTGATTCCATCCCTCTGTTAATGCAGCCTAGAACTGCATTGGCTGATTGAGACAGCAGCTGCAGTTGGCAGGCAGGAATTCAACAGGGATGGCCCTTCTATATGATTATATAAGGTGAGCTCTTCCTCTGCCAGCCTCCCAAGCTTGGGAACCGCAGGGCTCAAAAATAAAAGTCTAAAAGAGCTGTAGCAAAGTAGAAGAAGGAGTAAAAGGGAAGGAGAGATTTTGATGGAGGAAGGACAGGTGGAAAAACAAACAGGAAGTAGGGAAGCGTTGAAATCAAGCACATCACCTTCTGGATCTAGGGGTTCTTCCGTCCCCGTAAGTTGTCCTACCGGCGGTGGCCAGGGCAATACTTTAGTCTCCTTTATGTCTACTGCAAGGGGGAAGGGAAAGGGGAATGTTATGACAGATGGGTTGGGAGAGTTTGTAGAGAAAGGGACAGAAGAACACAGAAAGGAAGGAGGGAGAAGATGACGGGAGGGATGGGAAGAAGAAGAAGACAAAACCAGCATGATGAAAAAGAAATGATTGAACCAGACAGACAGATAGACAGACATGGAAAGACTGGAGGAAGTCCCCAACATCAACCTTACTAGGCTCCCTAGAGCAATGATGGGCAAATCATTGCAACTCCTATCTTTCCTTATAGAAACTTAGAAACATAGAAGATTGACGGCAGAAAAAGACTGCATGGTCCATCTAGTCTGCCCTTATACGATTTCCTGTATTTTATCTTAGGATGGATATACATTTAAACATTTAAATATGTTAAAGGGTTAAATAAGGTTCAGGAGGGAAGTGTTTTTAATAGGAAGGTTAACACAAGAACAGGGGGACACAATCTGAGGTTAGTTGGGGGAAAGATCAAAAGCAACATGAGAAAATACTATTTCACTGAAAGAGTAGTAGGTGCTTGGAACAAACTTCCAGCAGACGTGGTTGGTAAATCCACAGTAACTGAATTTAAACATGCCTGGGATAAACATATATCCATCCTAAGATAAAATACAGGAAATAGTATAAGGGCAGACTAGATGGACCATGAGGTCTTTTTCTGCCATCAGTCTTCTATGTTTCTATGTTTCTATACGTTTATCCCAGGCATGTTTAAATTCAGTTACTGTGGATTTACCAACCACGTCTGCTGGAAGTTTGTTCCAAGCATCTACTACTCTTTCAGTCAAATAATATTTTCTCACGTTGCTTCTGATCTTTCCCCCAACTAACCTCAGATTGTGCCCCCTTGTTCTTGTGTTCACTTTCCTATTAAAAACACTTCCCTCCTGGACCTTATTTAACCCTTTGACATATTTAAATGTTTTGATCATGTCCCCCCTTTCCCTTCTGTCCTCCAGACTATACAGATTGAGTTCATGAAGTCTTTCCTGATACATTTTATGCTTAAGACCTTCCACCATTCTTGTAGCCCGTCTTTGGACCCGTTCAATTTTGTCCATATCTTTTTGTAGGTGCGGTCTCCAGAACTGGACACAAATGTGGTCTCACCAGCGCTCTATACAGCGGGATCACAATCTCCCTCTTCCTGCTTGTTATACCTCTAGCTATGCAGCCACATATTCTACTCGCTTTCCCTACCACTGTTCACCCATCTGGTGGAAATGTGAGGTCAACATTTTATTTATTTATTA
This sequence comes from Erythrolamprus reginae, assembly GCF_031021105.1. Lineage (NCBI taxonomy): Eukaryota > Metazoa > Chordata > Lepidosauria > Squamata > Dipsadidae > Erythrolamprus > Erythrolamprus reginae. Next base: position 11,076,928 of record NC_091950.1, read on the forward strand.
TTTATTAATTCCACTTCTCTTCTGCCCAATCCCAATGGGACTCCTTTTGAGACACTTACCTTATTCCTGGAGTGGCATGCAATCTGTGCAAACCTCAATTTAATGGACTACAGGAGGGGAGGAACTGTCTGCTATTCTCAAATGTCCACTAAAAACAAAAGTACATCACACTCATGTTGTGTGACGTGACTCGTGTCTTTGGTATTGATATGAATAATAGAGTCGGAAGGGACCTTGGAGGTCTTCTAGTCCAACCCCTGTTCAGGCAGGAAACCCTACACTACCTCAGACAAATGGTTATCCAACATCTTCTTAAAAACTTCCAGTGTTGGAGCATTCCCAACTTCTGGAGGCAAGCTGTTCCACGGATTAATTGTTCTGACTGTCAGGAAATTGCTCCTTAGTTCTAATGTGCAGCAGCGGCCAAAAAAGCCAACACAATCCTAAGCTGCATCAACAGGGGGATACACTCCAAGACCAGGGAAGTATTAATACCACTCTACTACGCCCTGGTCAGACCACATCTGGAGTACTGCATCCAGTTCTGGTCACCACACTTCAAAAGAGACATTGAAACTCTGGAGAAGGTGCAGAAAAGAGCATCCAAAATGATTAGGGGACTTGAAACCAAGACTTACGAAGAGAGACTGCGGGAACTGGGCATGGATAGCCTAGAGAAAAGGAGGGCCAGAGGGGACATGATAGCTGTATACACGTATATGAGGGGTTGCCACAGAGAGGAGGGGGTCACTCTATTCTCCAGAGCACCAGAGAGCCGGACAAGGAACAACGGCTGGAAGCTGACCAAGGAGAGATTCAACCTAGAAGTAAGGGAGAACTTCCTGACGGTCAGAGCAATCAACCAGTGGAACAACCTGCCTGCGGAGGTTGTGAACTCCCCAACTCTGGACACTTTCAATAGGAGATTGGACTGCCACTTGGCTGGGGTGCTTTAGGATTCCTGATCAGGCAGGGGGTTGGACTTGATGACCTGCATGGTCCCTTTCAACTCGAACAATAAATAAATAAAATAAAATAAATAAATAAATAGTTTCCACCCATTGCATTTGGTTCTACCCTCAGGTGCTTTGGAGAATAGATTGACTCCCTCTTCTTTGGGGCAACCCCTGAGATATTGGAATGCTGCTATCATGTCTCCCCTGGTCCTTCTTTTCATTAAACTAGCCATGCCCAGTTCCTACAACCGTTCTTCGTATGTTTTAGCCTCCAGTTCCCATATCCTCTTTGTTGCTCTTCTCTGCACTTTTTCTACAGTTTCAACATCCTTGTTTTTGGATTATACACAGACACCCAATTTTTGGGCACTATGCATGTAGGCGCATGTGAAGTCTATGCGCACCCAGGTGGCAAGGGAGGAAATTAGAACCCACTCCTTTGCAATGTTGTAAAGTTAGTGTCAATTTAATCAGTTCTCCCAAACTACCAAGACAACTAGAAACAAAAACAGTTTTCCCCCGAACGCCATCACTCTGCTAAACAAATAATTCCCGTTCTACTAAATCTTCATTACTATTACGTGTATTGGTTTTTTCTCATCATTCCTATCACCCATCTCCTCCCTCTTATGACTGTAACTTGTTGCTTGTATCCTTAAGATTTTTATTGATTGTTTTCTCATTGATAATTTGACCCCTATGACAATCATTAAGTGTTGTACATCATGATTCTTGACAAATGTATCTTTTCCTTTTATGTACACTGAGAGCATAGGCACCAAAGACAAATTCCTTGTGTGTCCAATCACACTTGGCCAATAAAGAATTCTATTCTATTCTACTTTAAATGGGTGACGGATTAAGAGGAGATTTGTAATCACAGCCTGTTTTGTGGGGGAAAACAGTCTTTTTGAGCTAATTTAAGAAAAGAGCAGCCAGCTCACCAATTACTGTAACAGGAAGACTCAACAAAAATAAAGCTCGGAAAATCTGCCTCTTATTGAATGTAAAAGTAAATTGCCGTTCTAACACAAATCTCATCCTCTTGCTGAGATTTCTCCCGCTCCGTCTCTCCATAAATCTTGTTAAAAAGGACTTATTGAGAATTTACTTGGGGTTGAACCCACAGGATTCAAAGACCTTGGATTATTTCCGAAGGATATCTGGATTGTGGGTGTCCAACCTTGGCAATTTCAAGACTTGTGAATTTCAACTGCAAGAATTCCCAAACCAGCATGTCATGAATCCCATTTTCCTGGTTCATCGTAAGTGACAGCCGTCAGTCAAGGACTCCCTTTATAAGTTAAATTATTCCTTTAGAAACCGTCCCCAGAAATATTGTACTGTATTGACATTAAAGAGACTGTAGAAATACTTCAGAGAAGAGTAACAATGTTGTTGTTACGGCTGATGTTGTGTATGATTGAATTGGATAATGTGGATGACTGTACATTGGGTTTTTAGAATTTTTATTAATTTCGCATAATTCTTTTAAAAAAATAATTAGATTTCTTCACATATATTGTCTGCATTTACAATGTTGTAGAAACATAGAAGATTGACGGCAGAAAAAGACCTCCTGGTCCATCTAGTCTGCCCTTATACTATTTCCTGTATTTTATCTTAGGATGGATATATGTTTATCCCAGGCATGTTTAAATTCAGTTCCTATATGCCGCCAAGAAGGGTGTCATAAAAATAATAATAATAAAAGAATAATAAAATAACTATTTTAATTAGGTTTAGTAATTTGGTTAATTTGGCAATATTTTGAGATACTATTCGGCTTTTATCCCCTTGATTTTGTTTTTGGAAGGGTTTTGGGTATTTTTTTTTCTTTAGAGATTCTTGTTTTATGGGCATTTACTGCTAAAAATGGTTAATAATTATACATGAAAATTGGAGAAATGGAGATATGGAGAAATTTGAACTATTACAGCCTAATTAATCTAAGATTAAGGGGCGAGTACAAGTGCACTAGAGTGCCTTCCGTCCCCTGTCCTATTGCTCTCCTATATCTCCTATACCTTTCTTCTATTCCTATATCTCTTCTTCTATTCTTTCATTGATATGTTCTATTACTATATCTTCTTTTCTATTCTTTCATAGATATATTTAACTATGAGTATCTCCTCTATAACCTTCATAATGTATTTTACTATGTGTATATATATATATATATATACCCACTAAAACTTTCAGTGTATTGGACAAAATAAATAAATAAGATGTATAAAATTTGAAACAGCTTAAAAGGTATATTAGCTAATAGCGTATTAGTATTTTTTTTTCCGGATGTCAAAAGTAAAGGAGATACCACTGGATCTGTATACCATATTCTTAAAACTGAACTACAGTGTTCCCTCGATTTTCGCGGGTTCAATCTTCGCGAATAGCCTATACCATGGTTTTTCAAAAAATATTAATTAAAAAATACTTTGCGGTTTTTTCCCTATATCACGGTTTTTCCCACCCGATGACGTCATATGTCATCGCCAAACTAATATTTTTTGCAAATAAATAACAAAAAAAATAATTATTGTTAATAAATAATTATGTTTATAAATATCAGGATCACTAAGTGTCTTATTCAATGATGAGTACCAGTAATAATGATGAGTAAAGAGTTGTTAAGGGAATGGGAAATGGCAATTTAAGGGTTTAAAGTGTTAAGGGATGGCTTGTGATACTGTCCATAGCCAAAAATGGTGTATTTACTTCCGCATCTCTACTTTCGATAGGCAGTCTCGGAACGCATCCCCCGCGGAAATCGAGGGAACACTGTATTGTGAAGCAATTTGATGTTGTTGGTACTTTACATTGTATTGTGATTTGGAGAATAAAATAAAAAAATTCTTTGCCGGGAAAAAAAAGAAGAAGGGTGGCATAGAAGTCTAACAAGCAAACAAACAAACATACAAAGATGATTAGGGGACTGGAGGCTAAAACATGCGAAGAACAGTTGCAGGAATTGGGTAGGTCTAGTCCAGTGATGACAAAGCTGTTTTGGTTCGTGTGTCAAAAAGGGGTGTGTTTGTTGTGCTAGCATACACACACGTGTCCGTGCCCACACTCATTTCCTCCCGCTCCACACATGTGCATTCTCCACACATGTGCAAAATCCACCCCGTCCCCGCGCATTTGTACAGGCCTCACTTAAGTCTGGGATGGTGAAAAACGGGCAAACCGGAAGTGCAGAAAAATGGATTTCCGGTTTGCCCGTTGTGCTGTTTTTTGCACTCCGGAGGGTCCAGGAGAGCTTCCTGAAGCCCCAGACTGCGAAAAACAGCACAATGGGCTAACGTAAAGAAACCAACTCTGTGACTATGTTAACAACTGCAGTGATTCACTTAACAGCCGTGGCAAGTAAGATCATCAAATGTGGCAAAACTCCCTTAACAAATGTCCAATAAATTTTGATCTCCATGGCTAGTCATAAGTTGTTGGGGGGGGTTTGTATGCCACCCCTCTCCGAAGACTCGGGGCGGCTCACAACAATAATAATAACAGTGTTACAATGTAAACAAATCTAATATTAAAAAACATCTAACCCCCCCCCCATCATTTAAAAACCATGCACCACACGCACATCATACATAAAAATATAAAAGCCTGGGGGAGGTGTCTCAATTCCCCTATGCCTGGTGACACAGGTGGGTCTTAAGCAATTTACGAAAGACAAGGAGAGTGGGGGCAGTTCTAATCTCTGCGGGAGTTCATCCCAGAAGGCTGAGGCTGCCACAGAGAAGGCTCTTCCCCTGGGCCTGTCAGATGACATTGTTTAGTCGATGGGACCCGGAGAAGGCCAACTCTGTGGGACCTTATCGGCCGCCGGGATTCATGCAGCAGAAGGCGATCCGAAGGTATTCTGGTCCAATGCCATGTAGGGCTTTACAGGTCATTACTAACACTTTGAATTGTGATTGGAAACTGATCAGCAGCCAATGAAAGCCACGGAGTATTGGAGAGACGTGGGAGAAACTAGGTAACCCCGCAATGGCTCTCGTGGCCGCATTCTGCACAATCTGAAGTTTCTAAACACTCTTCAAAGGTAGCCCCATGTAGAGAGCGTTGCAGTAGTCGAATCTTGAGGTGATGAGGGCATGAGTGACTGTGAGCAGTGACTCCCTGTCCAAGTAGGGCCGCAACTGGTGCACCAGGTGAACCTGTGCAAACACCCTCCACGCCACAGCCGAAAGATGATGTTCTAATGTCAGCTGTGGATCGAGGAGGACGGCCAAGTTGCGGACCCTCTTTGAGTGGAGGAATGATTCCCGCCCAGGGTAATGGACAGACAGATGGAATTGTCCTTGGGAGGCAAAACCCACAGCCACTCCGTCTTGTTGGGGTTGAGTTTGAGCTTGTTGACACCCATCCATACGTCAAGGACTCCTAACTAGGCCAGTAAGGGTGAACCTTTTTTTGGTTCGCGTGCCAAAAGGGGAAATGTGCATGTGCTAGCATTCCCTCCCCCCCATGCAGGCGCATTCCCCTGTGCTGCCTCTGCGCATGCGCACAATATCTCTCCCCCCCCATCACCATGTATGTCCACAGGCCTCACTGAAGCCTGGGACGGTGAAAAAAACAGATAAACGGGCAAACCGTAAGTTCGGGAAAATGGACTTCCGGTTTGCCCGTTGTGTTGTTTTTTTGCACTCTGGAGGCTTCAGGGAAGCTTCCTGAAGTCCCAGAGTGCAAAAAACAGCACAATGAGCAAACAGGAAGTCTTCCCCCCTCCAAACTTCTGGTTTGCCTGTTGGGCGTTTTTTTGCCTCCAAAGGGCGAAACAGCCTTCCCCAAGGCCTAAAATAAGCTGGTTTGTGCACACCTGCACTGTGGAGCTGACATAGGGAGATGCCTCATGTACCCTCTGATATGGCTCCACGTGCCACCTGTGGCATGCGTGCCATAGGTTCGCCATCACAGGTCCGGTCTAAGGAAGAGAAGGACATGATAGCAGTCTTCCAATATTTGAGGGGCTGGTTTGTTTTCCAAAGCACCTGAAGGCAGGACAAGAAGCAATGGATGGAAACTAATGGAGGAGAGAAGCAAACTTCAGATCATCTTCTGCCTCATGTATCCCAGCGGCTGGTTAGGTCCCACAGAGTCGGCTTTCTACAGGTCCCGTCGGCTAGCCCAGTGTTTCCCAACCTTGGCCACTTGAAGATATTTGGACTTCAACTCCCAGAATTCCCCAGTCAAAGGGATTTTCTGGTACACACAAGGCACAGGTTAAATGCAATCCAATTCCTCACCCAGTAACTGGGAAATTGAGTCCAATTTCCAAAGTCCAGAAAGTAAGTCCACATACAGTCTTGAACAGGGAAACAGCAAAACCACGATCTTGACGAAACTATGAATCAGATAAACTTCCATAAGGCTAAACCAGCACGCTGCTCTTTTTATCTGTAGCACTAATTACAGCAGCCCCACCCAACCACAGGTGGCCTCACTTATCTTCTGTAATAATCCTTCAGTTGTTCTCTCCTATGCATCACTCTATGCATGCGGGGGTCTGTGTAAATGCATGTGTTGCTATGTCTATAAAGAGGTTTACTGATTTCAGTTGCATCAGTCATCTGTGTGTGGTTTTGGTTGTTGTTGTTGTTTTGCAACAAACTTTAATAATATTGCTCAAGGTAGCATCCACAGTGAGAAAACAAACCAGAGGTCACAAATTGAGAACTACCTGCAGATTTCTGAGTACAGTGACTCACACAGAGATGCAACGACCAGGTCAGGCTTTTCGCCTGCTGTTTTTTATCAGAATACTCCAGGCTGCTCCAGTGGGAAGAATATCACGGCTGATAAGAGAAAAAGCAGCTAAATTTACCTGCTGTATCTCTTATCAGCTCAGCCAGAAAGTGACAACTGATGGATCAGGTGTGGCTTTTTCTGCATTCCCCAGAGATAACCCACAAGTTTGGAAATGGAGCATTTATCGCACCTCCCTCCTTTTTTTCAATATCCCATATTCAAAGATAAATGGCCTCTCTTGAATTCTGAGTTGTCCCATTCATTTTCCAGCTTCAAAACAAAGGGGCAGTTATCACCTTTTTTTTTAAAAGCCAACACAGTTCTAGGCTGCATTAACAGAGGGATAGAATCAAGATCATGTGAAGGGTTAATACCACTTTATAAGGCCTTGGTAAGGCCACACTTGGAATATCGCATCCAGTTTTGGTCGGTGTTGTGGTTAGCTCTGGCCCAGCTCCTGCCCCAAGGACTGTGGATGTGGGGGAGACATCCACATGCTGCACGCCTGTTTTGCTCCCGGTGGAATTTGATGATGAAGGCTCCTCTGACCAAGAAGACATGAGTGACAGGGAGGAGGAGAGTGGGGCAGACAGCTCAGAAGGAGATCAATTATCTATCTCCTCCTTGGATTCGGAACAAGAGTTAATGACACAGCCACGCATGAGGATAGCGATGCATAGGCAGCAACAACTGAGATTATTATCAAAGAAAATGAGGCCACCTGTGGTTGGGTGGGGCTGTGGTGATTAGTGAGGCTGCTATAAAGAGCAGCCTGTGGGTTTGGCCATTGTGGAGGATTATCTGATCGTTGTGTTTCGTGACTGCTTTACTGACTTTGACCTTTTGTGTGCTGATTTTTCCCCGCTTTGAAACTAAACCAGAGCAAAGTGTGTTTCACTTTGTGAAAGAAGAAGGACTGTGAATTGCCTCACAGCTGCAAGCTAAGTATCACAGAACTGATAAGGGACTTGTACAAATTACCAGTTTGTTTGGAGACCAGTGCTCTTTGCTATACAAAAAGAGGGCTTAGTTTATGTGAATTTTCGGTATAAAGAACATTGTTTTGAATTTTCAAACGTGTGTGTGTCTGAAATTGTATCTGTGCATTTTCGGGAGGATTCTACCAGAGAGCTCAACAGAACAGGTCACCATGATGCATAAAGGAAGTATCCTGTTATTATATTACAGCACTATGGAGTGGTATATAAGTCTTAGCAATATTGCTATTATAAGATGATTAGGGGACTGGAGGCTAAAACATATGAAGAACGGTTGATGGAACTGGGCATGGCTAGTTTGATGAAAAGAAGGACCAGGAGAGACATGAGAGCTGTCCTCCAATATCTCAGAAGAAGGAGTCAACCTACTCTCCAAAGCACCTAAGGGTAGAACAAGAAGCAATGGGTGGAAACTAAACAAGGAGAGAAGCAACTTGGAACTAAGGAGAAATTACCTGACAGTTAGAACAATTAATAGAAACATAGAAGATTGACGGCAGAAAAAGACCTCATGATCCATCTAGCCTGCCCTTATACTATTTTTTGTATTTTATCTTAGGATGAATCTATGTTTATCCCAGGCATGTTTAAATTCTGTTACTGTGGATTTACCAACCACGTCTGCTGGAAGTTTGTTCCAAGCATCTACTACTCTTTCAGTAAAATAATATTTTCTCACATTGCTTCTGATCTTTCCCCCACCTAACTTCAGATTGTGCTCCCTTGTTCTTACTGTAGATTTACCAACCACGTCTGCTGGAAGTTTGTTCCAAGGGTTCAGTGGAACAGCTTGCCTCTAAAAGTTGTGAATGCTCCAACACTGGAGGTTTTTAAGCAGATGTTGGATAACCATCTGTCTGAAGTGGTTTGGGGTTTCCTCCCTGAGCAGAGGGCTTGACTAGAAGACCTCCAAGGTCCCTTCCAACCCTGTTGCTATTATTATGCAGAGAATTGAAGGAGCTTCTCAGATGAGAAATGAAACATCTTTGACAAAAACTAGTTGCATTTAGGAAAAAAGCCCCCTTTGGAACAGCCATGAATGAGAACCTCCAGAGAAAATCTTTTTCCAGAGCAGCTGGGGGGGGGGGAATGTACTTTTTCTCACACTGTGAATTTCACATTTTTATTTTTATTTATTTATTTATTTTGTCCAATACACAATACACATTGAAGAGGATAGACATGAAGTATTATATATAAAGAAAATATATAAAAATAGAGAAGATATATAAAAGGAAGAAAATATATATGATATATGAGATAAGGAGAGACAATTGGACAGGGGATGAAAAACAGGCTAGTGCACTTATGTACGCCCTTTACTGACCTCTTAGGAACCTGGAGAGGTCAATCGTGGAGAGTCTAAGGCAGTGTTTTTCAACCAGTGTGCCGCGGCACACTAGTGTGCCGCGAGACATGGTCAGGTGTGCTGCGAAGCTCAGAGAGAGAAAGAAAACAAGAGTGAGAGAGAGAGAGAAAGAATGCAAGAGAGAGAGAAAGAAAGAAAGAAAGAGAGAGAGAGAAAGCAAGAGAGAGAAAGAGAGAAAGAAAAAGAAAGAGAGACAAAAAGAAAACAAGAGAGAAAGAAAGAAAGAGAGAGAGAAAGCAAGACAGAGAGAAAGCAAGAGAGAGAAAAAGAAAATGAGAGAGAGAAAGAAAGAAAGAAAGAAAAGAAAGAAAGAAAGAAAGAAAGAAAGAGAGAGTGAGAAAGAAAGCAAGGGAGAGAGCAAGAGATAGAGAGAAAGAAAGAGAGAGAGAGAGAAAGAGAGGGAGGGAAGGTGGGAGAGAGAAAGACAGAGGGAGGTAGGGAGGGAAGGAGAAAAAGAGCAAAAAAGAGGAAGGAAGGAAGAGAGAAAGAAAGAAAGAGGGATGAAGAGAGAGAAAAAAAGAAGGGAGAGAAAGCAGGAGGGAGAGAGAAATAGAGCAAAAGGGAGGAAGAGAGAAAAAAAAATTGTCCAAACTTTTTTTAGCTGTCCCCCCCCCCTCAATGTGCCCCAGGATTTTGTAAATGTAAAAAATGTGCCGCGGCTCAAAAAAGGTTGAAAATCATTGGTCTAAGGCAATGTTTCCCAACCTTGGCAACTTGAAGATATTTAGACTTCAACTCCCAGAATTCTGGGAGTTGAAGTCCAAATATCTTCAAGTTGCCAAGGTTGGGAAACACTGGTCTAAGGGAGAAATATTTGGGGTTAGGGGTTGACACTACTGAGTCCGGTAATGAGTTCCACACTTCGACAACTCGATTGCTAAAGTCATATTTTTTACAGTCAAGCTTGGAGCGATTAATATTAAGTTTGAATCTGTTGCGTGCTCTTGTGTTGTTGCGGTTGAAGCTGAAGTAGTCATTGACAGGCAGGATGTTGCAGCATATGATCTTGTGGGCAATGCTTAGATCGTGTTTTAGACGTCGTAGTTCTAAGCTTTCTAGACCTAGGATTGATAGTCTGCTTTCATAGGGCATTCTGTTTCGAGTGGAAGAGTGAAGGGCTCTTCTTTAAATCCGCTCCCAAGTCGCCGATCAGCACGCGTCTTCCTCCGATGTGACAATGCCCCATACCCCTCTTTTATAAAGTTTGCACAAGCCTCCGTTATGTTCAGAGAAAATATTTGCTCTTCTCATTTGGGGCTATTGCAAGCAGAAGGACTACGATTGCTCTCCAATTTCCTACAAGTATCGACGTGAAGCTTTACAAAAATTCTCCACTGGCTGAGGACTCGAACGTGACCCTTTTGCCAAAGTGAGAAATCAGGAGAAGCCGACATGTTCAAAATTTACGGAAAACCTTGCACAGATTTTTCCCATTTTTTTCAGGGCTGGGTCTCGAAGGTTGGCTGTGCCCTGCTTTATAGGTCGTCCTCGACTTACAACGGTTCATTTAGTGACCGCTCAAAGTTACGATGGCACTGAAAAAAAAAGTGAATTACGACCGATTGTCGCCACTTATGACCACTGCAGTATACCTGTGGTCATTTGAGACACTTGGCCAACTGACTCAAAGGACCCAATGACAAAGAATACCATGATGATTCATCCAAAGCCAACCTCCTCAACTCATTCTTTGGATCTGTCTTTGTTAACAGTAATTGCTCATCCCCCAATTTCATCAATCGCATCTCAAACTCTCTCAGTGACCTAACCCTTATAGACTTTACTGAAGACTGAGTTGAAAAAGCATTATGTGACCTTAAACCTTCCCTATCAGCTGGACCAGATGGTCTATGCGCATACTTCCTAAAAAAGCTCTCTTCTGCTATAGCTGAACCACTAAGAATAATTTTCAAAAAATCCTTCAGTACCAGCACACTTCCTAAGCTATGGTTGAAAGCAATGGTCATCCTCATCTTCAAAAAAGGAGACCCCTCTCTTGTCAATAACTACAGACCAATATCACTATACTGCATCCCATGTAAAGTCATGGAACAAATTATAAACCAATCAATTACCCTCCACCTTGAAACTAATAATCTGCTCTCTAACAAACAATTTGGATTCAGAAAAAAACTATCCTGCAACCTGCAGCTCATCCACTGCAAAAATACATGGACTACTCATCTTGACCCAGGAAAATCTATAGATGCAATTTATATTGACTTCTCCAAAGCCTTCGACTCAGTGGTCCACGACAAACTACTCTTACACTCAAATCCTATGGCATCTCAGGAGCCCTCCACAGCTGGATTACAGCATTCCTGTCAAACAGACAACATGGTTAAAATAGGAAGCACCATATTGTCTCTCCTCTATCCCATATATCTTCTCTTCTATCTATACAGTGATACCTTGTCTTACAAACTTAATTGGTTCCGGGACGAGGTTCTTAAGGTGAAAAGTTTGTAAGATGAAACAATGTTTCCCATAGGAATCAATGGAAAAGCGATTAATGCATGCAAGCCCAAAATTCACCCCTTTTGCCAGCCGAAATGCCCGTTTTTGCACTGCTGGGATTCCCCTGAGGCTCCCCTCCATGGGAAACCCCACCTCTGGACCTCTGTGTTATTGCGATGCTGCAATTTTACCGAGGCTCCCCTCCCTGGGAAACCCCACCTCTGGACTTCCGTTGCCAGCGAAGCACCCGTTTTTGCACTGCTGGGATTCCTCTGCAGCATCACAAAAACATGGAAGTCCAGAGGTGGGGTTTCCCATGGATGGGAGCCTCAGGGGAATCCCAGCAGCACAAAAATGGGTGGTTCGCTGGCAACAGAAGTCCGGAGGCGGGGCATCCCAGCGGCGGTGGTGGGTTTGTAAGGTGAAAATAGTTTGTAAGAAGAGGCGAAAAAATCTTAAACCCCAGGTTTGTATCTCGAAAAGTTTGTATGACGAGGCATTTGTAAGACGAGGTATCACTGTATATCTTTCTTCTATTCTCTCATTGATTATTTTATCCTGTACTCTCTCTTCTATTCTTTCTCTAATTCTATTTCCTCGAAGGTGTCCTCTATTACCTTCATTGTGTATTATTGTGTATTGTACAAAGTAAATAAATAAAATAAATAAAATTAAAATAAATAAATATTTATGAGGGTTTCAACATCCTGCGGTCATGTGACTGCCTTTTGCAACTTTCTGACAAGAGGAGTCAATGGGGAAGCCAGATTCACTTAACAAACATGTTACTCACTTAACAACCTTTTTCCACTTCTGGAACTTTATTTGGATTTTTTCTGACTTATTGACCCTTTGATTAATTGGAATAAGTAAAGGACTGGACAGAAATTATAGACTACTTTTATAAACAAAATGAATTGCTAAATTTGCTTTCTTTCCCTGCTCCTGGGTTGGTGAACCTTCAACTCTTATTATACTGTTTTTGCCTAGTTGTCGTTATTATTACAGTGATACCTTGTCTTACAAACTTAATTGGTTCCGGGATGAGGTTCTTAAGGTGAAAAGTTTGTAAGATGAAACAATGTTTCCCATAGGAATCAATGGAAAAGCAATTAATGTGTGCAAGCCCAAAATTCACCCCTTTTGCCAGCCGAAGCACTGTTTTTGCGCTGCTGGGATTCCCCTGAGGCTCCCCTCCATGGGAAACCCCACCTCCGGACTTCCGTGGTTTTGCGATGCTGCAGGGGAATCCCAGCAGGGGAATCCCAGCATCGCAAAAATGAGCGCTTCGCTGGCAACGGAAGTCCCGAGGTGGGGTTTCCCAGTGAAGGGAGCATCAGTGAAATCACAGCATCGCAAAAACACTGAAGTCCTCGAAACCCCACCTCCGGACTTCCGTGTTTTTGCGATGCTGCGATTTCGCTGAGGCTCCCCTCGCTGGGAAACCCCACCTCCGGACTTCCGTTGCCAGGTAAGCGCCCGTTTTTGGGCTGCTGGGATTTCCCTGCAGCATCACAAAAACACGGAAGTCCGGATGTGGGGTTTCCCATGGAGGGGAGCCTCAGGGGAATCCCAGCAGTGCAAAAATGGGTGCTTCGCTGACAACAGAAATCCGGAGGCGGGGCATCCCAGCAGCGGCGGTGGGTTTGTAAGGTGAAAATAGTTTGTAAGAAGAGGCAAAAAAATCTTAAACCCCAGGTTTGTATCTCGAAAAGTTTGTATGATGAGGCGTTTGTAAGATGAGGTATCACTGTATTTTTATGCCTTAGATATTTGTTTATTATTTACACTGATTAACTAATTAAGTATTAAGCATTTAAGTAATTAAGTAACTAATAATAAGTAATTATTTGTAATCAATGGTAAGTAAGTAATTATTTGTAAGTTAACCAGTATTTTTAAACAATTTCAACATTTTTAGATAATTAATTGTGGACTATTAGAAAGTAATCAGTCACAAGAAATTGATTGGTTAATATAATAATTTTAGTAATTAATTTAGAATTTTAATTAACTCTATGCTAATTTGAGTTATATTTTTAGTAATATTATAAGTTTTATTGTATTAGATAAAAATAGTTATATGTATATTTAGGCATTGGCTGAATTTTGGTAAGGTTTTTTTTCATTCTAATTAAGATATAATAAGTGGATGTCATTTTGGAATAACTTTAAGTTTACTATAGGCCCAAGAAAGAATTTTAGAAGCTCTTTTAATATGTCTAATACAACCACAACTATAAAAACTTCTAAAAAACAGGCTTCTACTTTATCATTGGCCTCACAAGAATCTCCATCACTACAAAAGACGATAACAAGTAACAACCACAGTGATTCACTTAACAAACGTAGCAAGGAAGGTCATAAAATGGGGCAAAATTCAGTTAACAAATGTCGCGCTTGTGGTCATAAATTGAGAAGAAAATATTCTCCCCAGCGCTATGAATTCTCCAGCCTCCCCTCCATCTGCCTGACGGGTTTGTGATCAATACAATCACTCACTCCACATAAAATACAGAGTTGGCCTTCTCCGGGTGCCGTCGACTAAACAATGTCGTCTGGCGGGATCCAGGGGAAGAGCCTTCTCTGTGGCGGGCCCGACGTTCTGGAACCAGCTCCCCCCAGAGATTAGAATTGTCCCCACCCTACTTGTCTTTGTAAACTTCTTAAAACCCACCTCTGTTGCCAGACATCTCCCCCGGACCTATACAGTTTATGTATGGTATGTTTGTGTGTATGTTTTCCTTTTAATAAGGGGTTTTTAGTGACTTTTAATTATTAGATTTGTTATATATTGTGTTAGTATTGTTGTGAGCCGCCCCGAATCTATGGAGAGGGGGGGCATACAAATCTAATTAAAATAATAATAATAATAATAATAATAATAGTATGGATCATCGACATCGCAATCCCAGGGGACAGCAGAATTGAGGAGAAGCAGCTAGAGAAATTAGTGAAATACGAAGATCTAAAAATTGAGCTGCAACGACTCTGGCATAAGCCAGTGAAAGTGGTCCCAGTGGTACTTGGCACGCTGGGCGCAGTACCAAAGATCTCAGCAGACATTTGAAAACCATCGGAATTGACAAAATCTCCATCTGTCAATTGCCAAAGACCACTTTACTGCGATCGGCAAACATAATTCGCCGCTACATCACACAGTCCTAGGTGCTTGGGAAGCGCCCAACTGGTGATGAAATACGAAATCCAGCATAGTGATCTCGTTTGCTCTGTTGTACTGACATAATAATAATAATAATAATAATAATAATAATAATAATAATAATAATAATAATAATAATATTTGTATGCCGCCCCTCTCCGAGGAATCGGAGTGGCTCACAACAAGAAAAAAACAGTACAAATCCAATATGTAAAAAAACAATTAAAAACCCTTAACATAAAAACAATCAGACATCTCATGCAAACCATACATAAAGTGGAAACAGCCCAGGGGAATCAATTTCCCCATGCCTGACGGCAAAGGTGGGTTTTGAGGAGTTTGCGAAAGGCAAGGAGGGTGAGGGCAGTCCTAATCTCTGGGGGGATTTGATTCCAAAGGGCTGGGGCCACCACAGAGAAGGCTCTTCCCCTGGGTCCCACCAGACTACATTGTTTCGTCGACGGAACCTGGAGAAGGCCAACTCTATGGGACCTTATCAGCCGCTATGATCTCGTGCGGCAGAAGGCAGTCTCGGAGATAATCTGGTCCGGTGCCATGAAGGGCTTTATAGGTCATAACCAACACTTTGAATTGTGACCGGAAACTGATCGGCAACCAATGCAGACTGCGGAATGTAACATGGGCATACCTGGGGAAGCCCATGATTGCTTTCGCAGCTGCTTTCTGCACAATCTGAAGTTTCTGAACACACATATAGAGTGTTGTACTGCTGGCCACTGAAGCTGACTGTAGATCTGAAGGTCAGCGGTTCAAATCTCATCACCAGCTCAAGGTTGACTGAGCCTTCCATCCTTCTGAGGTGGGTAAAATGAGGACCCGGATTGTGGGGGCAATAGGCTGGCTCTGTTAAAAAGTGCGATTGCTAACATATTGTAAGCCGCCCTGAGTCTAAGGAGAAGGACGGCATAAAAATTGAATAAATAGATAAATAAATATATAGGGGGTCAGACTAGAATACTTCGAAGGTCCCTTCCAGCTCTATTTGGCTCGATTGCTTCGCAACAATTTTTTTTAAAAGAAAATATTTAGGCTCAGTGATTTTCCGAGGACGAACAGGAAAATGCGATTTTAGAAACCGACGTGGCGCGCACAATTACAGCTAAGCCGACTATTGCGGGAGATAATTTTATCTTTGTGCTGCCAGCGTTGCCGGGAAGACAAGAGGCAACACGGATCTCTTGACATTTTCCTTGTGCGTTGTCGGGGTGTCTCTCCTTTTCAAAACAAACCGCTGGGCTTTGCATTGATCGGAGCCCCCTCCCCCTTCCCAGCCTTTGCAACGGCGCCAAATCCACAGGGACCCACCGATCATCCGGATGGAAAAGAGCTCTCGAGATGAGTGACGGAGAACAAGGAGGGGAGATCTGAAGAGG
Organism: Erythrolamprus reginae; assembly: GCF_031021105.1. Lineage (NCBI taxonomy): Eukaryota > Metazoa > Chordata > Lepidosauria > Squamata > Dipsadidae > Erythrolamprus > Erythrolamprus reginae. The sequence continues at coordinate 11,093,022 of NC_091950.1, forward strand.
CTACACACAATGGCACACACACAGGCACACAAACACAAAACAACACCCTCAATCAGGCTTAGCGCTGTCAATTCCAGACATTCAGCCGCAGCTATTATTCTGTTTAAGTGACATTGTCGTCATCATCGCCGTTGGGGTTTCTGGAAAGGAAAGACAGAGCGTCGCGTGGAAAGAAGTTGGGAAAGCAACTTGGGGAGAAAGATCAGAGCAGATCCAAAAGAATCAGGATTCTGGAAGTGAAGGAAGGAGAGAGTGAGAGAGAGAAAGAGAGAAAGGGAGAGGAAGGAGGGTGAGAGAGAGAGAAAGAGGGGAAAAAGAAAGAGGGAGGGGGAGAGAGAGAAAAATAAAGAGGGAGAAGAAGAAGGGTGGGAGGGAGGGAGAGAAAGAGGGAGATGGAGGGTGACAGAGAGAAAGAGAGAAAGAGAAAGAGAGAGGGAGGTTGAGAGAGAAAGAAAAAGAGAAAGAGGAAAAAGGAGGGAGAGAGAGAAAGAGGGAGAAAAAGAAAGAGGGAGGGAGAGAAAGATAGAAAAAGAGGGAGAGGAAGAAGGAGCGAGAGAGAGAGAGAAAGAGAAAGAGAAAGAGAGAGGTGTTGAGAGAGAAAGAAAAAGAGAAAGTGGAAGATGGAGGGAGAGAGAGAGAAAGAAAGTGAAATAGGGAGGGAGAGAGAGAAAGAGGGAGAGGAAGAGGGTGAGAGAGATAGAGAGTGAGAGAGAGAGAGGGAAGGAGAGAGAGGGAAAAAAAGAGAAAAAGGGAGGGTCAGAGAGAAAGAGAGGGAAAGGAAGAAGGAGGGAGAGAGAGAAAGAGGCAGATGAAGGAGGATGAGAGAGAGAAAGGGAGAGAAAGAGAAAGAGAAAGAGAGGGAGGGAGGGAGAGAAAGAGAGAGGCAGAGTAAAAAGAAAAGTGAGAGGGGGAGGGAAGTAAGGTGAGAGAGAGAGAAGAGAAAGAGGAAGGAGAGAGAGAGAGAGCTCTCTAGGGAGCTGGGTGGGGAATTCTGGGAGTTGGAGTCCACAAGTCTTAAAGTGACCACGTTAGACACCCCTGTTCTAGAGCATCTAGCATGTGGGGGCTGGGGGGGCAGCAGATCAGAAATCAGACCTGATTCTAGCTTAAATGCAAACCTGTTTCCCTGGAAGAAAGCTCTTGAGGACTAGAAACTAAGCCGCAGATGCAGCATTCCCAAATCGAAAGATCCAGGGGTTATTTGAATCCGACAAGCTAGTTTTTAACCCTGGCTCTCAGCATTTTTATTTTATTTTATTTTTCGAATTGCATCCCGCTGTGGTTTCCTCAGCGGGTTGCCAACTTACCAGCAAAAGCACGCGAGATGTGGTTCTTTTTCCATTCCCAGGGCTGGTCGTATTCGTCGGCTGGCCTCTCGTCTTCCTGGGGCAGCCGGCTCTTGGGGGGCTTCTCCGTCGGCCCGGCTTCAGCCTCGGCCTCGACCTCCTTCTCCTCGTAAGGGGTGTCATAAAGCTGCAGTCCGATCCGAGATTTTTTCACCCGCTCCTCGTCTCGTTCGCTCTTGCGCTGGAGATCTGCGAAGCAAAAAAGAAAAAAACTTTAGCTGCTTTTTCATTCAGGAAAGGATCCCGTCGTATTGGGGGTGGGTCCTTGATTTATGGCCGTTCATTTAACAACCATTTGAACGCTCTCACCATACTGGGGTGTTGGGGGAGAGTTCTGCACACGCAGAAGGAAACCGCACCAACTAGCCACTATAGTGCACCACTATACCTAATTGAAGTCTTCAATGAAAAAACACTGCAGCAGGCTTTCTTGTAAAATATATATTTTACTTTTCTTCTTAGCAAACTGCTTCTCTAAATTGTTCTGTTGGGCTCTCTGGTAGAATCCTCCCGAAAATTCACAGGTACAAATTTCAGACTAACACACACGTTTGAAAGTTCAAAACAATGTTCTTTATAACGGAAATTCACTTAAACTAGGCCCTCTTTTGGTATAGCAAAGAGCACTCGTCTCCAAACAAACTGGTAATTGGTACAAGTCCCTTATCAGTTCTGAGATACTTAGGTTGCAGCTGTGAGGCAATTCACAGTCCTTCTTCTTTCACAAAGTGAAACACACTTTGCCCTGGTTTAGTTTCAAAGCGGGGAAAAAGCAACACACCAAAGCAGGCACGAAACACAACGATCAGATAATCCTCCACAATGGCCAAACCCACATGCTGCTATTTATAGCAGCCTCACTAATTACCACAGCCCCACCCAACCACAGGTGGCCTCATTTTCTTTGATAATAATCTCTCAGTTGTTGCTGCCTATGCATCGCTCTCCGCATGCGTGGCTGTATCATTAACTCTTGTTCCAAATCCAAGGAGGAGAGAGATAATTGATCTCCTTCTGAGCTGTCTGCCACACTCTCCTCCTCCCTGTCACTCATGTCTTCTTGGTCAGAGGAGCCTTCACCAGCAGATTCCACCAGGAGCAAAACAGGCCTGCGGCATGTGGATGTCTCCCCCACATCCACAGTCCTTATCTAGCTCCTCCTTGGATTCAGAACAAGAGTTAATGATACAGCCACACATGCGGAGAGCGATGCATAGGCAGCAACAACTGAGAGATTATTATCAAAGAAAATGAGGCCACCTGTGGTTGGGTGGGGCTGTGGTGATTAGTGAGGCTGCTATAAATAGCAGTCTGTGGGTTTGGCCACTGTGGAGGATTATCTGATCGTTGTGTTTCGGGACTGCTTTACTGACTTTGACTTTTTGTCTGCTGATTTTCCCCCGCTTTGAAACTAAACCAGAGCAAAGTGTGTTTCACTTTGTGAAAGAAGAAGGACTGTGAATTGCGTCACAGCTGCAAGCTAAGTATCACAGAACTGATAAGGGACTTGTACAAATTACCAGTTTGTTTGGAGACGAGTGCTCTTTGCTCTACAAAAAGAGGGCTTAGGTTAAGGGAATTTTCATTATAAAGAACATTGTTTTGAATTTTCAAACGTGTGTGTGTCTGAAATTTGTACCTGTGAATTTTTCGGAGGATTCTACCAGAGAGCCCGACAGAACAGGTTAGAGTGCAACACTTCAGGCTACTTTAGCTGACTGCTAGCTGTAGTTCAGCAGTTCAAATCCCACCATCGGCTCAAAGGTTGACTCAGCCTTCCATCCTTCGGAGGTCGGTAAAATGAGAACCCAGATTGTTGGGGGCAAGAGGCTGATTCTGTAAACTCTTTAGAGAGGGATGTAAAAGCACCATGAAGCGATATATAAGTCTAAGTGCTGTTGCTATTTGTTAGGATAAAGGAGGAAGTTACTTTTTTTCTCTTTCTTTTTCTTGTCCTTGACTTTTTCATTCCCAGTCTTATTTTCCTTCACTCACCAGCCACCACCCTCTGTGCGTTGTAGGGCTCCATGTAGCCGTTGTTTTCCAGCCCGGCATCTTCTTCGACGTCTCCTTTCGGTTCCCGTTGAGCATCGAAGGGATCGGAGTATTCACTCTCTCCAGGGGCCTAAGGAAAAGAGAAGCCCTTCGTCTCAGCAAATAAGTTTAATTTAATCATTAATTTAACCCATTAAATAAATAGAATAATAATTAACTTTAAGTACTACCAATTTAATTTAATTTTACTCATTGAACTTTGCAAATACACGTAGTCCTCGAATTATGGCCACAATGGCACCTGATATTTCTATGGCTAAGCAAGACGTTAGTTAAGGGAATTTTGGCCCAGTTTTATAACCTTTCTTGGCGAGTTGTTAAACGAGTTGCTGCAGCTGTTAAATCAGTATATTGGATTGTTAAATGACTCTGGCTTCTCAGAGAGATAGAGAAAAAGAAAGAGAGAGAGAGAGAGATGGACGGAGAGAGAGCATGAGAAAGATAGAGAGATTGAGAGAGAAAGGGAGAGAGAAAGACAGACAGAGAGAGAGAGACGGAGACAGAGACAAAGAGACAAAGAGATGCAGAGAGAGAGAGAGAGAGAGAAGAGAAATACAGAGAGAGAGAGAGAGAAGAGAAATACAGAGAGAGAGAGAGATGGATGGAGAAAGAATGAGAGAAAGACAGAAAGATGGATAGAGAGAGAAAGATAGACAGATAACAGGTACACAGAGAGAGAGAGAAATACAGATAGACAGACAGAGATGGACGGAGAGAGAGCGAAAGACAGAAAGATGGAGAGAGAGACAGATAGATGGAGAATGAGAGAGAAATACAGAAAAAACAGAGAGAAAGAGAGTGAGATGGATGGAGAAAGAGCAAAAGAAAGACAGGTGGAGAGAGAGAGAAAGACATAGAGAGATGGAGAGAGAGGAAGAGAAAGAGACAGAGAGACAGATGGAGGGAGAGAAAGCGAGAGAAAGATAGATGGAGAGAGAGATATATACAGAGGCAGAGAGATAGGGAGGGAGGGAGAGATAGAGAAAGGGAAAGACAGACAGACACACAGAGAGATACAGAGAGATGGAGAGAGAGAGAGAGAAATATAGCAAAACAGACAAGAGAGAGAGAGATGGACAGAAAGATGGAGAGAGAGAGAAAGAGAGAGATAACCATACACACACAGAGAGAAATACAGACAGACAGACATAGATGGACGGAGAGAGAGTGAAAGACAGAAAGATGGAGAGAGAAACAGATAGATGGAGAAAGAGAGAGAAATACAGAAAAAACAGAGAGAAAGAGAGGGAGATTGATGGAGAAAGAGTGAAAGAAAGACAGAAAGATGGAGAGAAATAGAAATAGAGACAGAGAGGTGGGAAGAGAGAAAAAACAGGGAGAAATGCAGAAAGACAGACAGAAAGACAGAGAGAGAAAGAAAGAGAGAAAGAGACAGATGGAGAGAGAAAGAAATACAGAAAGACACACAGAGAGAGAGAAAAGGAGACAGAGAGATGGAGAGAAAGAAAAAGAGACGGGGGAAGAGAGGGAGGGAGAGAGAGACAGTGAGGGAGAGCGGGGGGGGAGAGGCGGGGGAGAGAGAAAGACAGAGAGACGGACAGACAGAGACAAACATACTGTCAGAACTTCCATCCAGACAGATCCGTGATCTAACCAACAGAAGACAGGCTGAAGGAAGAAGGATCTCAACTAGTCCTAAAGTCGAGGACTACTTTGAAAGGGGCTTCCAAGATGCGAATTGCCTGTTGCATCTCTGTCTGAGTCACTGACCGAACCTCAACCCCTTTGAGTCACGGGCTTATTCCAGGAACAAGTCTCATCACCCCACAACATCACCCTTCCCTCACCCGCCTCCTGTACCTCAACACATCTACCGAACCCCAAACCCTGAATCACAATGATGTGATGCTGGATTCTTTGTCCTCCGAGGCTGTCTGTCTTCCAATCCTGGAGGGCATTGAACCACAATATGTGGCGCTTTTGGCGTTAGATGCATTGTTTCTATTCTAGCCATATAATATATGTGGGTATCTACATAATTACGCATTTATGTATCTTGCCATTTTTATGTAGTGTAAG
>NC_091950.1:11100962-11105962 GCF_031021105.1 Erythrolamprus reginae
AACGGGGTAGGTTACAACACATGCAGATGGATAAACAGTTGGCTGTCCAACCACATGCAATGAGTTGTCCTCATATACTTGGACTTCAGCAAAGCCACATGGAAGAAGGTAGGCAGTGGGGTACCACAGGATTCTGTCCTGGGCCCTGTACTCTTCAATATTTTCATCAATGACCTGGACGAGGGAGTAGAAGGGGAACTAATCAAATTCGCAGACGACACCAAGCTGGCAGGGGTAGCCAACACCCTAGAGGACAGCCTCAAAATACAGAAAGATCTAGACAGATTAACACTATGGGCCCACAATAACAACATGATGTTCAACGTCGACAAGAGCAAAGTCCTTCACCTTGGTAAAAACAAAGCCAACACTATCCCTAGCTGCATCAACAGGGGGATACACTCCAAGACCAGGGAAGTATTAATACCACTCTACTACGCCCTGGTCAGACCACATCTGGAGTACTGCATCCAGTTCTGGTCACCACACTTCAAAAGAGACATTGAAAGTCTGGAGAAGGTGCAGAAAAGAGCAACCAAAATGATTAGGGGACTTGAAACCAAGACTTACGAAGAGAGATTGCGGGAACTGGGCATGGATAGCCTAGAGAAAAAGAGGGCCAGAGCGGACATGATAGCTGTATATAGGTATATGAGGAGTTGCCAAAGAGAGGAGGGGGCCACTCTATTCTCCAGAGCACCAGAGGGCTGGACGAGGAACAACGGCTGGAAGCTGACCAAGGAGAGATTCTACCTAGAAGTAAGGAAGAACTTCCTGACGGTCAGAGCGATCAACCAGTGGAACAACCTGCCTGCGGAGGTTGTGAACTCCCCAACTCTGGACACTTTCAAGAGGAGATTTGACTGCCATTTGGCTGTGGTGCTTTAGGATTCCTGCTCAGGCAGGGGGTTGGACTTGATGACCTACATGGTCCATTTCAACTCTAACAATAAAAAGAAAAGAAAAGAAAAGAAAAAGAAAAAGAGACATTAGCGGAAGAGGAAGAGGAAGAAGACGACTGTGGATTCCTTGAGGCTGTCTGAGCTTGTTTGTTTTCTTGCAGGTGTTTCGTTACCCAACTAGTTAACATCATCAGTGCTAAAAGGGAGTAAAGGTTGGTTCTCTGATTAGATATACTTCCAACGCAGACAATCAGTCCAATAGTAAACAACAGCCTAATCAAGGAACTACCAATGAGAAAACTACACCCTCACCAACATTATATACTTTCTGTATACAAACAGAAAGTCAATTCAACTTTCTTCATGCACTGATGACGTTACCTAATATGGTAATAAAACGTCTTAAGGGAAACAAGCAAATTCAGAGACCACCAGGGACCTCAACCATCACCACCATCTCCTCCACCTCCACCACCTTCTCCTTCCCCCCCCTACAATCCCTTCTAACCCTGATGATTTTATCTAGTTTCGTCATGAAACATTCATAATCAAACAACCAAGTTCAGAGCACCAAAGACCCCACAATTATGTTTTATTTTAGCTACTTCCATCTTAGACCAAGGCCCTGGTTTTCATCCAGGATCTCAAAAGGCGATTCCTTCAGCTACATCTAAGTATTGCCCACAAAATCATATGCTGCAACCTCCTGCCTGTCAATGACTACTTCAGCTTCAACCGCAACAACACAAGAGCATGCAACAAATTCAAACTTAATATTAATCGCTCCAAGCTTGACTGTAAAAAATATGACTTTAGCAATCGAGTTGTCGAAGCGTGGAACTCATTACCGGACTCAGTAGTGTCAACCCCTCACCCCCAACATTTCTCCCTTAGACTATCCATGATTGACCTCTGCAGGTTCCTAAGAGGTCAGTAACGGGCGTACATAAGTGCACTAGTGTGCCTTTCGTCCCTTGTCCAATTGTCTCTCCTTATCTCATATATCATATATCTTTTCTTCCCTCATATATCTTCTCCTCTATTTTTATATCTTCTCTTTATATATAATCATGTCTATTCTCTTCAATATGTATTGTGTATTGGACAAAATAAATAAATAAAATAAATAAATCCTCTGAGACATAGAGGCACAAAAAGAGATGTTATAAAAAGAGTATTTTTATTTTGCTCTGCGCTCTACTGCCAACATTTTATTTTAGCAAATAAATAAATACAAAACTAAAATTTATTTTAGTCGCATTTGTCTTACACTACTTTAAAAACAATTATTATTAACAAACACACACACACATTTGCCTGAGACAACATTCCTGCTGGGTAGGTTGGGAGTTGGGGAATTCTGGGAGCTGCCGAATTTGAGAGGCCCTGAGGTAATAGAGAAACCGACCCAGCTTTCTCCCTCACGTTTTGGGTGAGGTAATTATTACATTTATTAATTTCGGCAGGTAATTAATTATTTGAATCCGCCGTGGCGTTTCATAGCGGGATGCTGTGATTGCTTTTGACCCCTGACACCTTTGCAAGGTATCTTTTCATTAGAGTTTTTAATCTGGTTTGAGAGTCCACGGAAGGCGGCATTTTCACCGGAATTAAGAAAGGAAGAGAAAGAAAACGGGATCTTCGCAATGAAACTTGGCCGCCATTTTGTAACCTCGACAATTTGAAGAGGGGCGGACTTCAATTCCCAGAATTCCCCAGCCAGCCATGTTCTACAGGTTGACTTACAACCATGATGGAGGACAAAATTTCTGCTTCGTCCCATTTTATGACCTTTCCTGACACCGTTGTTAGGTGAGTCTGGCTTCCCCACGGACTTTGCTTGTTGGAAGGAAGCAAAAGGGGATCACATGACCCCAGAACACGCCAACCGTCTTAAATATGAGTCAGTTGCCCATCGTCCAAATTTTCCTCACGCCACCATGCGGATATTGTCGTTAAGTGTGAAAAACAGTTCCAAGTCACTTTTTTCAGTGCTGTTGCAACTTAGAACGGTCACTAAGTGAACTGTTGTAAGTCCTATCGGTACTAAAGCTTTTATTTTAATCCATTCTGTGCATATGATTTGTTCAGGAATTCCACTCCATAAATCCAGATTATTATCCTGCAACCTAAATACTAAGCACTAATGGATCCTCAATTTGAATTCCTTTGGTTCCTGTTTTGCTCCCGGTGGGATCTGCTGATGAAGGCTCCTCTGACCAAGAAGACATGAGTGACAGGGAGGAGGAGAGTGTGGCAGACAGCTCAGAAGGAGATCAATTATCTAGCTCCTCCTTGGATTCAGAACAAGAGTTAATGATACAACCACACATGCGGAGAGCGATGCATAGGCAGCAACAACTGAGAGATTATTATCAAAGAAAATGAGGCCACCTGTGGTTGGGTGGGGCTGTGGTCATTAGTGAGGCTGCTATAAAGAGCAGCCTGTGGGTTTGGCCATTGTGGAGGATTATCTGATCGTTGTGTTTCGTGCCTGCCTTGCTGACCTCGACCTTTGTGTACTGATTTTTCCCCGCTTTGAAACTAAACCAGGGCAAAGTGTGTTTCACTTTGTGAAAGAAGAAGGACTGTGAATTGCCTCACAGCTGCAAGCTAAGTATCACAGAACTGATAAGGGACTTGTACAAATTACCAGTTTGTTTGGAGACAAGTGCTCTTGGCTATCCCAAAAGAGGGCTTAGTTTAAGTGACTTTTCAGTATAAAGAACATTGTTTTGAATTTTCAAACGTGTGTGTGTCTGAAATTTGTATCTGTGAATTTTCGGGAGGAGTCTACCAGAGAGCTCCATGGAACAGATGATAGCTCAAGTAGCCACAATGGCGCACAAGCTGAGAAGACAGAACAAGCCATGATGAAAACCAAAGCCAAGAGAACAAAAAAAAATTTTTTTTTAATTACCTGTTTATATGGTCCCTAAAAGACCAAAGAGAAATACTAGATAGGTTCAAACAACAATTAGAATTGCAATTCAACCCCATTAATTTAATTAATGTATTAATTAACTACATATATTCTATTAAGACGTTTGCCCAATGTTTTTGCACCAAGTTCCATGCGGGCTGAGGATAATAATTAATAATAATAATAATAATAATAATAATAATAATAATAATAATAATTTATTCGATTTGTATGCCGCCCCTCTCCGCAGACTCGGGGCAGCTAACAACAATAATAAACACAACATGTACAATCCAATAATAAAAACAACTAAAAACCCTTATTATAAAACCAAACATACACACAAACATACCATGCATAACTTGTAATGGCCTAGGGGAAGAGCTATCTCAACTCCCCCATGCCTGGCAGTATAAATGAGTCTTGAGTAGTTTACGAAAGACAGGGAGGGTGGGGGCAGTTCTAATCTCCGGGGGGGGGGAGCTGGTTCCAGAGGGCCGGGGCCGCCACAGAGAAGGCTCTTCCCCTGGGGCCCGCCAAACGACATTGTTTAGTCGATGGGACCCGGAGAAGGCCAACTCTGTGGGACCTTATCGGTCGCTGGGATTTGTGCGGTAGCAGGCGGTTCCAGAGGTAATCTGGTCCATTGCCATGTAGGGCTTTAAAGGTCATGACCAACACTTTGAATTGTGACCGGAAACTGATCGGCAGCCAATGCAAGCCACGGAGTGTTGAAGAAACGTGGGCGAATCTTGGAAGCCCCACGATGGCTCTTGCGGCTGCATTCTGCACGATCTGAAGTTTCCGAACACTTTTCAAAGGTAGCCCCATGTAGAGAGCGTTGCAGTAATCGAACCTCGAGGTGATGAGGGCATGAGTGACTGTGAGCAATGACTCCCTGACCAAATAGGGCCGCAACTGGTGCACCAGGCTAAGCTGGGCAAATGCCCCCCTCGCCACAGCCGAAAGATGATGTTCCAATGTCAGCTGTGGATCGAGGAGGACGCCCAAGTTGCGGACCCTCTCTGAGGGGGTCAACATTTCCCCCCCCAGGGTAATGGACGGACAGATGGAATTGTCCTTGGGAGGCAAGACCCACAGCCACTCCGTCTTGTCTGGGTTGAGTTTGAGTTTGTTGACACCCATCCAGACCCCAACAGCCTCCAGGCACCGGC